>NW_018363448.1:240840-422205 GCF_002078875.1 Numida meleagris
TGTATTTTATCTTGGAGGGCAGACGTGCCTGTCCTGGTACCAGTTAAACATTTGTTTTACTCCCTCTGAGACCCATGGCCCACAAGACCAGTAGCTGGAGCAACATCACTGGACTGTGGTGCTCTCCATCCTCACTGAAGAGTCACTGTAACATTCTGCTCTTCAATGGCATCCAGTGGTGGATGTTGAAGAAAAATATCGTGGACATTCTGGAAACATCTACTGAATAAATCCTGCAACTACAAACCTTGTGTGTGATCCTGCAACAACTACTAAGCCTGCACACATGAGTTATTCATTTTATGAACTGGAGTGTAGAGGAACTGTTAGGTCAGGACTTGAACTGCTGGTTGAGCACTTGGTATCTGTGTGGTTGGCCAAGGGAGCACAGGCATATTGTTTGCACCTGTGCTCCCCATGTGACCAGAAAGGGTGGGTAATGTAAGGGCCAGTCACCAGTAGGGTGAGTTCAGCTCTTCCTTCCATGTGTATCTCTTGTCCTACCTGTGAGTGTATTGCTTGGTACTGCTAAGAACCTGTCAGAAGTCATTTTCTTTCTTCGTGAGCAGTATATATGTCTTATTTGTTCTCATAATGTTGCCTTTTTTTCTTTATTCCAATTTTGGATATATCTAGAGAGGTTTTGGTGAGGGAAACATCTAATAACCAGGGCAAAAATTGAGGTACTTTAATTTTGAATTACAGAGCTTTGGTAGAGTTGTTTTATGATGGCAGTAGATTAGGACTGAACGGGAGAAATGAGTGTTTGGAGCTGTGCAGGAAATCCAGGAGTGGTTTAGGAGGAGATAGAAGAGGTCAAGGACAGAATTAAAGAGCTGTGATAACATCTAGGGAATATGGAGTTCTCAGGACCAAGTAGATGAAGATGCTGCAGAGTGGATTTGAGGTGGTTTGAGAGATTTCTGTTTGGGTTGAGAAGGCAGGTATCCTAGCAGTCTACGTAGTAAAGGCTGGGTGAAGAATACTGTCATCTCCCATTTGTGGTCCTCATTATGAAGATGTTGCCTTTATGCCCGTGACTAAACAGGGCAAAGAATTTACTGCATTTTCAGAAAAGAGGTTAACTGGACATTAAGTTGTCACAAATTGTTTTCCTTTCATCCTTAATTATTAATTCTCTAATACTGCAACAAAACAGGTGAAGAGAGACTAGTGCAGAGGCTGGAAATATCCAAATGGCTGATGTTGTTCTTTCTTCTGTGTGGGAAATCCTTTCTGTGAAGGACTTTATGTGTAGTGCAAGTTATATGGGGGTGTCTGTATGGGGTGGCTGCTCTTAATCCATTGCAAGAGTCATAAACACAAATTGCAGAAAGTGCTGGTCCATCTGTTGAATGCACGAGCGTTTAATTCATCTCTAAGTGTATTTTCCTGCAAGAAAACGCTGAACAGCACAATATGGAGGTTTCTCTGCACTGGCTATCTGTTTAAGTAAGAAACCCTAAACGATGGGATTTTTCAGAAGCATAACTGGGAAAATAGAAGTCCGGAAGCACATGTACTTAAGAACTGAAACCTTGAAGGAAGTCTTTGAGTTGTCATGTTCTAAGTGATCATGAAGGCTGTGTGAGACTTCTAGTAATTCTTCAGGTAACAAACATTAGGAATGCTTAAAGTTTTGTGAATGTGTTAATGACAGAAACATAGCTGAAGGCAATTGGAAAAATATCTCCTGCACTTTTTTTAGTGTAAGACTTTAAAGTGTATATGATTACTCAAATGCTTATGGCAGAGTTGTTCTTGCTGAGATACAGGTCTGGAAAAACTAATTATTTGCCCTAAGTTTTCTGGGATTCATCCTCTAGTGTAACAATGCTCTGAGGCAACCAGGAATGTTGCTTTGCCCTGTGCAGTCTTCCAGATTTTTCTCAGAGATTATATCTAAACTGTGCAGTGCTGTCTTTCTTCTTTCTCTGTGTTGCTTTTTGCTTCTTTACAAAATATGATGCACCTCAGTAATGCTGAGAAGGGCAGAATTGCTGCTCTCATTTCTGAAGACATACACATTTCAGGTTTAATTTTAGAATCCTATAACTTCTTTTACACTGTTAAATTCAGCTAGGATGAAAGATCTTGCCTACCAAAATTGCTGGAAAGTGCAAGGGCATCTGCTAAAGGTTATAGAACAACCCAGATATTTTCAGTACCTCTCTTCTATCCCATGTCTTAGAATATGTGATATTTGCCTCTGTCCATGTGGATTTTTGCTTATTTTGTCTTTCAATTTCACAACCTTATCCATGTTAGAGATGAAAGAACTTCATTTCTTCAGAAGCACGAGAACCTGTTCCTGACAGGGTAACTTTGGGGCAGTAGGGTGCATGGTTTATAGGAGATGGTTGGAAAGAATGCCAGTTCGTGTGTGTGTGTGTGTGTGTGTGTGTGTGTGTGTGTGTGTGTTTGTTTGTTTTAAATCTGTGGATTATGCTTTTACAGAGAAGTGAGATTTTCGGGGGGGGCCAGCATGGCTACAATGAAACAGTCAAAGAGCTGTGACACCATCTAAAGTAAACATGTTCAAGTTCCAATTGCCTCTTTGTTTCTACTGTGAGAAATGTGAAGCTTTTAAAAATATATTGAACATGTAGGTTTTAAACAGTAATCCTATTAATGATCTTTACTGAAAGGAGCTAATGTTGAGGCATACCGATTGCCAATGTTCACCTTGCAACTTTGGTTTTGAAGATGTCTCGTGATAATAATACTAGGAATACAGGAAAATCTCTTCTTCTGGTGGAGAAGATATTTTCTTCAACCAAAACTGTTTTGAAAGTTAACAAGATCAGTAGCTTTGCAAATGAATTTCTTTATTCCACTTGATAGATAGCAGAATTAAAACTTTGTTTCGTGTTCTTGTGCCTCTGTCCACTTGATAGCAAAATCACTATTTATATTGCAGAGTTGAGTGTGTTCACTGCCAAACAGACATAAATTTTCTGTTTCCAGGGTCCTATTTGCTTTCTGTTACATGCTCTGAGGTGCTTGCACAAGTACAAATGCTCCCTCAGATCCTCTATTGTGTGGTTGTTCTGCGCTAGCTCAGATGTAATTCAGTCACGTTCTTTCCTTAACCTTTCCAAAGCCACAGCTCTAATTTCATGTGTGCTGATGTTAGCATTCATTTTATGAACAATAAGGGAACTATGTATATTCATGTTCATAGACTCGTGTAATAACACTGATTAGAAAGGAACTTACAGAGATCATCTAGTTTAAATCTCTGCTGAAAGCAGAACCAGTCTCAAAGTTACCTGCCCAAAAGGCAGATTGCTTCTGGCTTTGCCTGCATTTCATTTGTAATATCTGCCCCTCAAGTACAGAAAACAAGAGCACAAAATGTACCTAGCCTTAGTCACAGTGAAACGTAAAAATGGCCTGCCTGCCAAATAACAGAATATATTAGAAGTCTGCAAATGTATTTTGTAGTGACTATATTACTCTCCTTCTGGATTTGTCTACAGATTTTATTTTCTCTTCAATTCAGAGAGATTCTTTCTTACTGCAGGATGTGGCCTGCTTACACATACACTAACACCATATCTGCCAAACAAAAATAGTTTTCTTCTGTGCTCTTCGATTAGACCATGATAGCACCATTAGAACAGGGGAGGTAACACTCCTCTGGTGCAGAAGATGGCATAATGATCAGCCTGCCAATGTTTTAGAACACTGTGTCCCAGGTATGTCACCTATGAAGTGAAAAGAGTGATGATGGTGAAATGTTCTTCATTCTTGAATTTTGGTATTCATTTTGAAAGAATGCAGAACTAAGAGGAGGTTTAATGGGAGCTGCACTTACTTACCAACCCTTGAGAGACAGCGAACCGCCAAACAAGAGAGAGAGAAGGAACATGCTGGCAGTGGATGCAATAGGTAGTGCCAGCAGAGCATCCCCTGCTTCAAAGTGCACTTCTCTCTCTCCCACTGCAGCTTCTCTCCTGCTTTTATTCTCCCCAGGCTCTGCAGGGTTTTTTTCCACTTGCATGCTGTACCTGCATGGCCAAGCGGAACACCTGCTTGTAAAACTAGTCTTTGCAAAAACAAGATAAACTTGGTCAGGTCAGCTCTCTCTGCAAAACAAGATATTGTGGCTGTAGCTGATTTGTGGCTGTAGCCACAAATATCAGTTCCCTTAAAATGGTCAGAATACTTTGTTCCATCCCAGGATCATTCTTCAGTCAGGGGCCTTTAGGTCCATGACACAATCTAGCATGTCACAATTTCTCATGCAACCAGTCAGCAATGTTCTCTGTTGGTAGGTCTTCCAACCATCTGACCCGAGCCAGCGTGCCGGCTTTGTCATTTCCAGGTGACTGCACGGGCTGATGGCCAGATACATAGTAGGCATATACTGTTCTATGCCTAACCATGTTCCATATATCAATCCGCATGCCTCAGCCCCAGATTGGTTGGGCACGTCAACTGATAGTCCAGTCCTGAACAGCCCACAGTGCAATCCAGAGTGTGAGACCTCAGTAGACTGCCCAGCTATCCATGCAGATGTTCAACACACTGACACCTGGCTCTTGGATTATAACCATCCACACTGCTCGTAATTCAGCCCACTGGCTACTTCATCCATTCCCTTCTTCAAACCAGGTTGTCTCAGCTGAGGGATGGTACACAACCACACACCATTTACTTGGATTTCCCCTGCTGGACCCATCAGTGTACCAGGCATCCTCTGGAATTGGATATTTTCCCGCTTGTATGGGACTCTTCTCTGGTGGAGTGACAGAAACCTCCTGGGGTGCATCGCTGTGGTATGTCACTGGGCCAAGTATTTTCTGCCATTCTTCTCTCAGTGGCAAAGAGGACAAACAGCTGTGTTGCCCCAGATAGGCGACCCATCGTGCCACTGTTTGGGCTTGGGACACCCCTGTCTTAGGAACATGGGCCAGATTACTCATTCCCGAATAGGCAGCGTTGTTTTTACTACTGCCTTTGCTGTCTGTGTTATTGGTTCTACAGCCTACAATGCAGAACAGGTAGCCAATAACTGCTTCTCAATCATACTGTATCTCTCTTCAGCTCCATGCCATACTTGAGACCAAGAACTGACTGGGGTCCAAGCAGAACCCTTCCTGAGTCACATGTACGTCCTGTTCTGCAGGGAGAGTGGGATCAAATAAATAAGCACAGGTGCTTAGTATAATGACTAACTTTTCTTGCTGAAAGCGTCCTGTTCTACCATGTTCTCCATTCCCACAACCGGCCTTTCTTTCTTAGTTAATCAATATAGAGGTGTTAAGATCTGCGTGAGGTGGGGTATGAAGGTTCTCCAACATGCCCAGAAATTGCTGTAATTTCTTTTGCTGTGGTTGGCTTGAGTTTTATCAGTAACAGCACTGGGTAAGACTTTAATATTACCGCACCAGATAAGTACCAAAAATTTTACTGATAGTCCAGAGCCTTGGACTTCCTATGCATTCATGACCCATCCTTTCTCCTGCAAGTAAGCTGACAATGATCCTACCTCTTTCTCCAGCGCTTCCAAAGAGGAAGAGGTTAACACTAAATCGTCAATATAATGATATAGTTTTACATCAAAAGGTTTATCCCATTCCACCAAATCACGTGCAGCCAAATTGTGGCAGGAGGTTGGAGAATGCACATACTGCTGTCCCTCCCAAGTAAAGGCAAATTGGTTCTGCAATTCCTCAGCAACTGAGATGCTGAAGAATGCATTGGCTAGAGCCAGGACACAATGGTAGGTCTCCAGCTCCCTACTCAATGTGTCCAGGAGGCTGGCAATATTGGGTACTGTAGCATGAATTGGTGGGATTACCTTATTTCATTCCCTTTAATCTACAGTCATGCGCCATGTTCCATCTGCTTTCCGGACCGGCCGTATAGGAGAGTTACGTGGGCTATGTGTGGATCATTTAATTCCTACTTTCTCTAATTCCTGTATAGTATTTGTAATTTCTTCTTGTCCCTCTGGGAATTGGTATTGCTTCATATTAGTGATCTGGTATGGCTGGGGTAACCTAGTGGGCTCATGTTTCACATATCCCTGCAAACTCGATTGCACTTCTCAGACACTAATACTGGAACTCTCCAATATTAGTTTGGAGAGTCAGTCTACATAGCGTATCTGTGTCCAATATCTATTCCTAAATTGGATCTATAGATACCTTATACTCCCAGGGGCATACCCCCAGTACCTAATATCAACAAAGTTTGGGTTGCTGGGATCATTTCCTCCAAACCTCCAAGCCCTCCTATATAACATGACTGCCAGTATGATTCTTTGCTCCCTCTTCAGCCCTTATTAGTCTTTAACCATGTATGCTAAGTACAGATGTTCACATACATACAGAGCCACACAAACAATTCATCTCGTCCATAAAAAAAGTACTGTCACGTGTTCACTTTCTCAAGGCCCTCTAGAGGGAACTGAAGGTCGGCTATTGGTTAGATCAGAAGGGTGAAGCCCTACTGCAAGTCTCCATTTCTTCCACGGTACCTTGTAGGTTTCCTGTTATAAATGACATGTTCAGACTACGCAATGGGAAAGGACAAAAGCGAGTTCCCTTTCTTCTAGAGGCAGGTACTTGTGCCATGTATTATTATGCAACTGTTTCTAAATTTATTCATGCACAGTTTGGAGCCTGACCTAAAAATCCGTTTTTAGTCAGCCTTCTGTTCAGAGCAGAGATAAGAAATTGAAAGGCCTGAGCAACAGTGAGCTGCAAGTAGAGGTGTGCAGCATGCTTGAAGATCACTGACCTCTTGTGGACAGACGAGAAAACAACATGACCTTCTTTCAATACCACTTTCATGCACTCTACATTTGTAAACAGTGATAATCTTTTCCTCTAGATTTTAAATGCATAAAGTCTCTCGAGAAACTGTAGATTAAAGATGAGAAGAAAATCTATTGCAGAAGCTGAGAAAGTAAAGACAGGATAAGAAAGAAGATCTTCTTGATAAATTAGTAGAGATAAAAATCATAGGTGAAATTGAATCTTAGTTAACTGATTTTTTTTCAACATTTTATCCTGATGATAATCATGAAACCATGAAATTATAATAATGATAATCATGATACCATGAATGATAATGATAATGATTCATGATAATCATGAAACCATGAAATTATTATGAAAAAAAATACAGATGTTAGGAATTACTAGGAAAAAAAACACAAAACTAAACACAAAACTGTCACTGAAGACACTGTCACTGTCACTCAGTTTAAACTGCATGTCCTTGCTCAGCCGTGCCAGTTGCCCATCTCCTCTGCTCAATTTCTTCTGCTGGGGGATGGAGAGCTCTTGTGCTCGTAGAAGGGTGTCCTTAAAGAGCTGCCAGCTCTGTTCTGTTCCTGTGCCCTTAAGGACAGTTTCCCAGCAGTTCCTTGAGCAGCTGGAAGTTTACTCTCCTGCAGTTCAGGGTTCTGTCTCTGCTTTTTGCCAGGCCTGCATTCCTCCGGATTACAAACTCCACCAGGGCATGATCACTACTGCCCAGGATGCCTCCAACTTTAACCTCTCTGATGCTCTCCTCCACATTGGTGAGCACCACATCCAGTAAGGCTTCACCTGGACTAGGAATTTATCCTCAACAGACTCCAGGAATCTCCTGGATTGTCTGCCACCTGTCGTGCCACTGTCCTAGCAGATATCTGGGTGGTTGAAATCCCCCATCAGGACAAGAGCCTGCGAGTACGACACTTCCTGCAGCTGAAGCAAGAAGGCCTTATCAGCAGGCTCTTCAGATCAGGTGGCCTGAAGTAGACACCAACCACTAGGTGTCCTTTACTGGACTGATCCTTGATTTTAACCCATAAGCTCTCAACCTGGTCATGGCTGTCACTCAGACACAGCTCTTTGCAGTCTATCCACTTCCTAACGTAGAGAGCAACTCCCCCACCCCTCCTACCCTGTCTATCCCTTCTGAAGAGCCTGTAGCCCTCAATCCCTTCTCACACAAGTTCGGACATCTAGCCCAACATCCCTGAGACGAACAAAGACATCTACAGCTAGATCGGGTTGCTCAGAGCATGGTCCAGCCTGACCTTGCAACTGTCCAAGGACAGGGCATCCTTCACCTCTCTGAGCAACCTGTTTCAGTGCTTTACCATGCTGGCAAGTAATGTTATTGTAGATTCAAGTGATAGCCAAAAAGTCACATGTTGACTGGGAAAAAAAATTGGTCACACTAAAAATTAAAAGGCATTTCAGTAATAGTAGAGACATACGCTGCTTAACACAAAACAGATTAATCTTATTCAATTTGCAGGTGCAGTTTGCTCTCACAGCCTGAAACCACAAATGTAAGGCACCTGGTGGCATTCATTCTCAACAAAAGAGCCCTCTAACAGAAGTGATGTATAGCCATCTGGAGTCAGTAACTGAGAACTACTGGAGGCTTCATTTGTAAACTAGATACTAAAATTAAATAACAATGACTGAGGCTGCAGCATCAACCTCTGGAAGATGAGTGTCAGAATTAAGGCTTCATACTCTAACTTAATTTGTTCCCCTTCCATGTTATGTTCTGGTCTATACTATAAAGTGTTTTTGTTCTTCATAGTTATTATTGATTTATTTTTAATGGACTCAAAAGCTATGTCCTACAGAAGCAGCTTTGGAAAGATAGGTAAAAAGAAATCTCTCCAACTTCTAAAAGAATGGAAGCAGGAAAGGTTATGTAAAGCAGAGTATTATGAAAAATGAAACTTGCAGCAGCAACAGCTCAGCACTACTGTGACATTCCTCCTCACTTACTCCTAAAGCAAACTTTCATGGACATTCATCAGGTACATGTTCTCTATTTAATGTTTATCCAAATTAAGATCCTGTAGGAGCGGTTTGTGGTGCAGCTGAAGCCACTGGAAAAGATGAACTCAATATGGAAAAAAAAACCCAAACGTATTATGGTATGCATTCTCAGAATTAGCCTCTGTCATTACAGCATTACTTCTGACAAATTCTTTTTGCCTCAGTTTGCCATCTGAAAATGGAAATTGCTCATTATTTGTTCAGGACTATCATGATAACTATATAGAATCATAGACTCCTTCGAGTTGGAAGGGACCTCTGAAGGCCATCTAGTCCAGCTCCCCTGCAATGAACAGGGACATGCACAGCTCGATCAGGTTGCCCAGGGCCTTATCCAGCTTCACCTTGAAAGTCTCAAGGGATGGGACATCAACCACATCACTGGACAACCTGTTCCAGTGCCTCACCACCCTCACTGTAAAAGATTTTTTCCCTATATCCAACCTAAATCTACCCTCTTTAAGCTTGAAACTGTCGCAACGCGCACGCCGAAGTCACCCGCTGTACCAATATGGTTATCGCGTAGTGCTTAATTTATTGCAATTCGACTACAACATTTATAGAGCATCAGGTAGGCGTCGCGCACTACAACACTGCTAATTGGACAGCGGATATCATCACATAGGCATTCTTGCAGTTAGATAGTGGTTAGCAGTCCCGTAAAGCACAACCTGGAGGTGTAGATGTTTGACCTTGCAACACAGCAGCTGTTCCTCGTCTCAGGCCTCCAAGGACACTCCAGGGATTACTCGAGCGTGTTCTAATAAATATGCCCACTGTCCATCAAATACTTCCCACATGAAACTATTTCCCCTTGTTCTATCACCACAGACCCTGCTAAAAAGTCTGCCCCTTCATTCCTGGAGCTCCCCTTCAGATACTGAAAGGCAGCTGTCAGATCATGTCAAAGCCTTCTCTTCTCCAGGCTTAAGAGCCCCAGCTCTTTCATCATAGGAGAGGTGTTCTGTTCCGTGAATCATTTTTGTGGCTCTACTTTGGATGCACTCCAACAGGTCCATGTCTCTCCTGTACTGTGGACTTCACATCTGGACGCAGTACTCCAGGTGAGGCCTCACCAGCACAGAGTAGAGGGGCAAGATCACCTCCCTTGACCTGCTGGCCACACTTCTTTTCGTGCAGTCCAGGCTGGCTTTCTGGGCTGTGAGGGCACACTGCTGTCTCATGTTAAGCTTCCCGTTCACCAGTACCCTGAAGTCTTTTTCTGCAGGGCTGCATTCAATCCCTTCATCCCTCAGCTTGTATTGGTAGTGGGGGTTGCCTTGACCCAGGTGCACAACCTTGCACTTGGGTTTGTCAAACCTCATGAGATTCACATGGGCCCGCTGCTTGAGCCTGTCTAGGTCTCTCTAGATGGTATCCTGTCCCTCAGACATGTCAACTACACCCTACAGCTTGGTGTCATCTGCAGACTTTCTGAGAATGCACTCAATCTCACTGTAGTGTCACTGAAAAAAGATATTAAGAGTATCAGCCACAGCACTGGCGACTCAGGGACACCACTTGTCACTGATCTCCATCCAAGCATTGATCCATTGACTACCACTTTCTGGGTTTGATCCTGCAGCAAGTTCCTCATCTACCAAACAATCCACCCATCAAATCCGTACCTTTCCAATTTGGAGAGAAGGATATTGTGGGCTACCATGTCAAAGGCCTTACTGAAGTCCAGATAGATGACATCAGTGGCTCTTCCCTTGTCCTTTCATGCAGTTACACCACCACAGAAGGCCACTATGTTGGTCAAGCAGGACATGCCTTTTGGTGAAGCCATGCTGATTCCCCTGTATCACCTCCCTGCCTTCCATGTGCCTTAGCATAGCTTCCAGGAGGATCTGCTCCATGGTCTTCCCTGGCAGAGAGGAGACTGACAGGTCGGTAGTTCCCAGGATCATCCTTTTTACCCTTTTTTAAAAATGGGTATGACATTGTCTTTTTTCCAGTCACGAGGGACTTTGCTGCATTACCATGACTTTTCAATTATCACAGAGAGTGGCTTGGTGACTACACCAGCCAATTCCCTTAGAAATCTGGGATGCATCTCATCAGGATCCATAGACTTGTAGATGTTCAGGTTCCTCAGGTGGACACAAATCTGATCTTCACTTACAGTGGAAGGGACATCGCTTCCCTGATCCCCTCCTACCAAACCAAACGTTTGAGGGCTGTGTGGCAATCAGTTATCAAAGACCACCAAGGCAAAAACTTTGTGGAGTACCTCAGCCTTCTCCTTGTCTGTTGTTACCAGCTTGCCTGTGTCACTCACTAGGAGGGTACGCACTCTTGGACTTTCCTTTTCTGGTTAAGGTGCCTGTAGAAGTCTTTCTTGTTCCTCTTGGCACCCCTTGTCAAGTTTAGTTCAAGTTGAGCCTTGGCTTTCCTGACCCCACCCCTACACAACCTAACAGCTTCCTTACACTCTTCCCAGGGTACCTGTCCCTGTTTCCACTGCCTGTGCATTTCCTTCTTGCTCCTCAGTTTGACCAGCAGGCCCTGGTTCAGCCATGCTGGTCTCCTGCCTTCCTTTCCCAGCTTCCTACACTTGAGGATGGAGAGCTCTTGTGCCCCGAGGAAAGCTTCCCTAAAGATCTGCCAGCTCTGCTCTGCACCCTTACCCATGAGGACTGTTTCCCAGGGGGTTTTGCTGACTAACTCCCTGAAGAGCTGGAAATCAGCTTTACTAAAATTTAACATCTTAATTTTACTCTTTGCCTGTCTCATATCCCTCCAGAGCATGAACTCAACCACAGCATGGTCAGTACAGCCCAGGCTGTACCATATCTCTGTACTCTATGTGGTGCTCATGAAACAATTTAAAAATACAAGTTTTTACAGCAGTGTGCAAATAAAATACATAACCCATACATTAAATGAGCACTAACAAAGAAAAAAGCATGTAGTCAAGTAAAAATAATATAAGGATCAAATTATTAATATGCACTTCCAGACTGTCCAGCTTTTTTGTTGAACTGGCAGATATATTTTGAAGTGGATGAACTTACGTTATCAAAAGAAAAATAACCTACACACAAAGGCCAAATCAAACAGGGCAGGTAGCATCAGAAAACTACTTTCGTCTCAAGACCCTACTTCCTCCTAAAAAGGTTGACATTAGCAGCAGTAGGTTTTTGTGGATGAGGAAAAGGTGGAAGCTGTTGAAATTAAAGATACACTTTGCCCAGGAGTTTCACAACAACACAGAAACACTGAAATTCTGATCCTTGGCTCCAGTTAACACCATTATTTAATCAAGAAACTTCTGTGCTTTCCCTAACCTTGACCTTCCTATTCTTTTCAGTCTATTATTTTTCCTTCTTTGTTTTCATCACTTACACAGTTCCAATCTTCACCTCAGATTCCTCCTCCACCATTAGCCTTCTACCTTTGATACCTTCATTACTTGTCCAGTTTGTCCCAGTTCCTTCCCTCTTACTGTCACATCCAAAGGCAAACAGTAGAAAGCTTTGAGGTGAAAATACAAAATTTTTTTGTCACTCATTTTATCCCGGTTCTCAATTCCTTTAAAAGGAGTTTTCCTACAAAGCTTAACTTCTCCCAGTTAATGTGATCAAAATGTTTTTATGCTCACCAACTAAGCAACAATACGTAAACCTGCTTTCACTATCTATTAAAGAATTGTGTATCAGTTACAGTTTCCTGTAAAAAAGACAATGCTGCTGGTAAAAGACAGTTTACATGACTACAATATTTTATTTAGTACATACACAGTTCTCCAAACAAACTAGGTCATACAGAGACAGTTGATGAAGTGTTAAGTAAACACTCATGCAGCTGTTACATGGGATATGTCTTCGCTGGTTTTGCTTCCTCCAGCTCGGCATCCAACCAGCGGTACCTGCGGTGACGGCGAAGAACTTCAATTGCTTTTTGTTCTAGAGATGTTGGTTGAATACCCAGGTCTTCCAAACCAGGGAGATCAGGCAATATCATGTCTGTTGTGTGAAACTTTAAAAAGAAAGGAAAAGAGGGAAGAGGTTGAAAAAAAAAAAAAAAAGAGAAAGAATTAATAAAACGGACATTATACTCAATGCAATTATTCACCTACCAAAAAAAAGGTTTTATATGGGTTTTATGTAGTTATGCCTGAGGTCACATTCATGAACACATACTAGCATAAACCTCTGGTACTAGAAACATTTAAATATGTTTCAAAACAATCTTCTACAAATGGCAGCTCTTCAGAGATTGAACTGAAGTTTCAAGGCTGCTGATGTAAGACTGCTCCCCTAAGAAAAAAAGCGTGCAATACATTCCTGCATCTTGCATTATGAGGGCTGCTTTGAAAGTAATACCTCCTATTTTATTATGACATCAGAGGTGGATGGGGGTGGTATGGCAATACAGGTTGAACCTTCCTACCAATACTACACTACATTTTGTTGCCATGTGACAGATGGCAGCAGAGGTGTGGTCTGATAAAACAGTGACTGAAATGGAAATGTGGAAGAAGGAAAGGTGTGTCGATGAACTGCTCCATGCAGGAAAAATGGCACACAATGACATTCATTGATGCTCACTGAATGTTTATGGTGACCAAAGAGTGGATGTTAGCACAGTGAGACAGCGGGTGGTACATTCCAGCAGTGGTAACAGTAGATCATCTCCACTGGTGTAGAACTTTTACAAAGGTAGTCTACAGGCTCTCAATCATCACTGACAAAAATACAGAGCTAATGGTGGTGACTATTTTGAAAAAAATAGTATTTTGTAGCTGAGAATTGGTTCTACCAAACAGTGTTATTGTGCTCTTGGTATCCATTGT
This sequence comes from Numida meleagris, assembly GCF_002078875.1. Lineage (NCBI taxonomy): Eukaryota > Metazoa > Chordata > Aves > Galliformes > Numididae > Numida > Numida meleagris. The sequence goes on from NW_018363448.1 coordinate 254,452, forward strand.
AGTTTCCACGGAAATAAATAGAAGGCATTACTTTCAGAGTGACCTACATATATGAGGTATTAAGTACCAAATGTACCTAGATAGGAGGTACAGATCTTCTGAACCCTTAGCAAAGAGAAAATAAATCTGACTTCAGATTTAGATTCAGGATGAAATAGCTGAGACACACAGTTTCTTCATTCTCTCTCCATCAGGTCTACATACCAGGAAGATTACAGAATTATAACCACAAAATTAGGCTAGATGTGTATGTATAACTACAGGTCACATATGCCTCTAGATCCTGTTTTGTCAAAAGACAGTAGTTCAGCATATGTTTTTCATAGGTTGCAGTTCTCTATGTTTTAGAACAAGGTTCTCCACAGGACAAATATTTGTTACCTTGTTTTCAAAACATAAATGCTTGCACCTTAGGAAACTGGGTTCTCTTGACTGTTATTTCTCAAATGGTCTTTTAATCAGTTGGATATAATTTTGTATATATCACTTAAAGATGAAAAGCTGGAAAAGAGGGGTACAACCCAGCACAGGAGACACATGGAGAAACTCCTTTTTACACTATTCATGCCATAGCTGAACTGCAGTAGTTATGGTGAACTGCTAGAGGTTTGTTTCATGAAACGTAAGTATGAACTACAAAGGCAGCTAGAACTGAAGCCTTCAGGAGGTATTACGCTTACATCCTGGGTCAATATGGTCAGAAGAACTACAATGCCAACTCTAGCATGGGGGAATTTTCAGTGATTTGGAAGTAGAAAAAAGGGTTGCTCTATATCATGAATAAGTTTAAATCCTTTATTATACATACTGTCCACATCTTTTCACAATCATTTCCAAACAGAGTTAAGAAACTGCAGTTTATTTTATATACGGATACATGCAAACATGAAGTTAACTCCTTACGTATATTCAGTATGCATTTCTACATATATAATCAAGTTCCCCCAGATACACGGTTGTCCCAAAATTCTAGAAATAAAGTACTGTAAGTCCAAAATAGGCTACCGACAAGTTTTTTGTCCACCTCCACTCATACACTCTGAGAATTATGAGCTTTATGAGAATTAAGGTAGAAACTTGAAGTTTCAACACATTATGTGTTCAAATAATAAGCAGGAATTCTGGCTGTATGCAGTGCAGTTCGGCTTCAGTTGTTAAAGTGATTTTAATGCAGCTAGAGGTAGAAAACTCACTAATTACCTATAAATAGCATGTGTTGTAGGGGAAGGACAAAAGGAGAGGATCAAAGCATGCAGATCTTATCACTTTCAATGCTTAGAATGTTGCACCCTTTCCCCACTCTACCATGTTACTTCTTGCTATATGACCCTCTCACCAGTTGCTACCGCTTTCTTAAACATTAGCAAAATTTAGCAAAGAATATTAAATGTTCTTCTTCCACCAATGGTAGCAGGAAGACTGCATACTAAATATACCTTCCTAAAAAAAAAATTCCAGATATTCTCTCTCTCTCAGCAAGCCATTCTAAACCACACCAGAGGAATCTCCAGTCTGTTTTGACAGTGTATCCCTCTGCTCTGTAACAGGCCTGGACTAATAATCTGAGATTGTAGAACAGCAGCTGCAGCAGATGTGCTGCAAGAATCCTAGTCATTTTTGATTCAGGTTACACAGAAACACCTCCATAAAATTTAAATTGTTGTTCACTGTTCAAACAGTCTGAAGCTAGTATTACATAATCAAATTTTAACCAGTAAACTGACCAAAATACTATACTATGTGATGTGTACACATCTGAGCATCCTTTAAACACAGAACTAGAAGTTAACAAATACAAAAAGAAACACTCCCCAAGAAGAAACTGAAGGTTGTCCTCCACTTACTCGGTCTACTTTGTCTCGAGTTAACCATGGTTCAAATGGACTGATCTCAAAGAATCTTGCAATTAAGCTGCAATCAGAAAGTGTTGCAAAAATATAGTTATTACCAAGATGCAAAGAAGAACAAGAACTAGTACAAATATTTCTTACTTAACAGTGTACTGTTCTTAAAAGTTACAAATTAAAGCAGTAAGTTCTCAGCTGTGTTTCTGGAAACTTTAACCGTTGCTACAAAATTATTCAATCCCCTACTCCTCTACTTTGGAAGGGAATGGAGAAGCAGATACCTAGAAGCAAAACTGAGTGTTGTTAATGAGACAGGAAAGTAAACACATCCAATCCACCACACATTAGAAGGCGGAGTCTTTCCTTTGCCCTTCCTCCAAGCTCTGTTCCCTTATAGTGCATTCATTAATTCAATTAGCCATGAAGCTCACCCCCATGGGAAAAACATACTTGCTGACAACTAAATCATTTAATAGCCATATAAACAAGATGACAGAATCTAGAGAAATCTGTATCTATAAGATGAGGATTCATGTATTTATGTTTTCAGAAATAAAATTTCCCCTGAAAGTAAGTGAATATGGTAGAGAAAATAAAATAATACTACAACTCCTGCTCAGATATGTAGGGTCAAGAGTATTCTAAGGCAGAATCTCTTAGAGAAATGCTCAGCTGGTAGACTAGGGCAGCATTAAGTTACTAAAAATAAACAGAGCTACTACACTTGCACTCTTTTCTCAAGAACACGAAATAGCACTTAGATTAGCCTGTAAAGAAAAATATATTAAATTCGCCTCATCTAATGGGAGCTAGTAGTAAGCACCCACAGTTAACTTTACAACAAGCTTCTCTGTGTCATTCCAGGCATTCAGAAACAGATGAAATAGCAAGATATTCCAGAATTATTCATCACCAGTTACAGGAATCCAGTGGTGAGTTCTATCAGTAGAATAGTAAGAGGGGTTCTAATACTGGTGACATTTTTAGGTTTTTTTAGTTAGTATTGTACTAAAATGGAGTAGAATCACTACCCAAACATTAACATATGTCAATCAAGCTGAGAGTGATCTTCTGAAACAGAATTTACTATTTCAGGCAGCTCTTCAAAAGCATGTCTGACAATACTTTAAGAGCTAAGCCCAGGCTCAGACTTTCACTGCACTCTTTTATTCATTATTTCTCAGTAGACATGACTCCACAGATCAATTTCTCTCTTGAGTGTCCAAAGGGGACAAAACACGCAACTGCATAAGTTGTTCAGTACTTACAGAGCCTTCAGAACTCATCCACTGTAATGAACTGAAGTGGTGCTATACTTCTCCTTTAATACTTCCTTATTTACTACAATCTTTTAAACTATGCTACTTTCCTCACATGGTAGACAAAATATACACTCACAACAATACTGCTCAAATTCCCAGGCCAACAACTCACTACAAATTTACCTGTTACTGGCTGAAATGAATACAAAAGGACTGAACCAGAAAAATCAAGTCAAGAGCTGACAGTAGTATTACCTTGAACAGCTGTAGAAAAGTGTCAGGGCCCACAGTCACTAGCATACACAGATCTTCCCTGTGGTACTACTAAATTTCATTTAATTTCCTACTGATTGTCTCTACTTAGGACCTTTTACTGATTTCTTGGTTTAGCCACAGCAAGGGCATTTGATACCTCTGAAATAAGCAGTTATGTTTATTACAACTTAACTTTTTATCCACCAACTCATCAGCTGCAGGCCTGTGGCTAGACAAGACTCAAAAACGGCTAATGAGTACATATGCAAAGCTAGTTCCCACTATCCTACAACAATAAATAACAACTGACAGTACTAATGCTAAACAACTAATGCAATAGTTACTTATGCTTCTACGCTGCTTGGTAAGCTCTTAGTGACTGAAGTGTTCGACTTACTGATACAGAGGACGTGGAAGTGGATAAGGAAAAAAAGTTCGAAAAGCCACTGCATAGATGTATTCTACCATGTCATGAAGAAGATACCGATTAGGACTGAAAGAAAAAACAAGCATTATAGTTAAGTAACATATTCTTAAATACTTGCAACATGAGACCAAAAAAAAATAAAAAATCAGAAAAACATCCTCATCACTCTAAGCTAATTCAAGGACCTGTTTTCTTCTATTTAAATTATTAGCCAAGCTTGTCATTTTCCTCACAAAAGCAGAAAACATTTGGGTGAATTAAGTCAGAAAAAGTTAAGAGTGAGAGTAACATTATACACTGCAAGATTGTTTTATCATTGTGTTGGATGTTCTTGCCAAGGCATTGGCAGCAGGGGGGTTGCAGAGGTGGCTTCAGTGGGAAGAGTTCAAAGGCTGCCCCCATGCCAGACACAGCCAAATCCAGTCACAGCTGAGGCCATCAGTCAAGCTGGTGGTACTTTGGGAAAACATATTTAAGGAAAATTCATGTAGGGCAGTACGAGGGGTGAGGGGGGGGGGATTAGGGGAAAATGTGTCATAATCAGACAAAGGGAACACTGAGGTCAGAGGAGGGGGAAGAGGTGCTCCAGGCACTGGAACAGACATACCTCCGCACTCCGTGGAGAAGACCACAGTGAAGGAAGAGAAAAAAATGTGTGGAGAAAGGAATGGCAAAAAGGAACTGTTGAGGACTGACTTGATCTGCCATTCCTACTCCCCTGTACCGCATGGGATATATGAGTTAAGAGTGAAGCCTTGGGAAGAAAATGGTAGAGGAAAGGTAGCACAGTTTTTTTTGGGGGGGTCTTTATTTCAGACTACCACAATCTATTTTAATTGACAACAAATTAGTTTTCCACAAGTTAATTCTGTTCTGCCCACGATAGTAACTGGTAAGTAGTCTCACAGTCTTTACTAGGCTAATCACCGCATTCACACTGAATAAAATATATTCTCTCTGCTTCTAAAGCACACCCTTAGTGTGCCTCCCTCCTCCATATAATGAATGACTCAAATTCTGAATACAAGCCACTCAGCACTGGGACAGGACTGATTTTGTAGAAGCCCAAGTAATATAAGACAACAAGTAATATAAGAAAGATAGCAAGCCAGGAAATAAACAATAAAACTAATAAAGATTTATATCAAGAAACCTTGCATCCTTGGTAGCAAATGATTGCAAGTAAATTGACTGCCTTGAGTTTGTGAGACTAAGAATATGCTGTTCTCTTCAAGAGCAAGATAAATTTCCCAAAAGAATGCATTCACCCTCTGAAAATGGAGGTAAGGCAACAGACAATCTCCTGCACATGTGTAGTAGTTAAGAGAAATATATGCCACTGGTAGTTCCCATTCCTTTCTTGTTTAGATTTCACCTTGGCATTTATGAAGTTACACTACAGGAGTACCATCAGAAACCAAGTTTTTTGCCCTTACACTTTAACATTCTCATACATATACAGAGCTAACATAATAAGCCAATTTTACTTCCATCCTGACAGTTTAAAACCATATACAGGTATATAATATAGCTATACTTAAAAATGTTAAAATAAGGAAATATTGTTCTGTTTATTCCTTTACAGACTACCTTAACAATACAACTTCACCAAGAAAAAAAGTTGCATTCAAGTGTCATTATGCTAACCAGAATACTAGCATGTAGCAAGCTGTACAGTGGTAGCATCCAAGAAAGAAGATTTTACAAGCGGATGAAGCAAAAACAATGCCATGGTCAAGACAAGAACAGAGAATAAAATCTTAATTTATTCAAAAATAGCCCCATAGTTGCCATAGTTGAAACTCTAATCCACTACATAATAGGGGGGAAAATGTTCTTTTACATTAGTATTTTAAACTCAACTGGTTAACTCCTTTAAAAGAAAAGGAAGAAAAATGCCTCATACAGCTTTAGTCAAGGGTTATGCTGTAGAGTTCCTATGGTTTTCCAGCACCAATTTGAGTCTTCAATTTAGGTTATTGTTATTTAAAGCTTTTTCAGTCATTGCTAGGTGCCTGAAATTCTATTCCTTGTAGCAAGAGCCTGGCACCCTTGCTTTGAATTCCCGCCTCTGAGACATGGGTGTTGAACTCCTCATCTTCTGTAAAATGTCAGAAAAAAAAGAGACTTTGAAACTGTAAGAATACATTCAAAGTTTAGCCAACTGCCCTTGCCTTTGGCTGCAGATATTGCTCTACTTAGTGAGCAGGTCTCAATCTCTCCCACTGTTGTAGCAGTTACTTCTGCTGAGACAGTAGTGAAGCTAAAAACAAGTCTCTCCTTCCAACTGCGACAGGCAGTTTTGCATATGTGTTGATCCATATTTGTTTGCCCACAAGAAATAAAACTGTCACTCAAAGGATGTATCATGCATTTTGTGCGTTTTCGCATTGGTTACGTTTTACTCATACCTACATATTTATTCTCTTCAATAATGACCCAGTGATTTGAAAGCAACTTCAAGTTACTTAAAGGACCAAAAGCAATGATAAGGTTAAGAAACAGGTTTCCTACTCTTTGTCAGTTTTTGTGAAGTACTTCAGCCTTATTTAAAAAAAAAAAGTTGAAAAGTTGCTGCCTTTTTCAGAACACCAATATACTATACACCTAACCTGACTACTAGAACAACATCTTCATCAACATTTACAGTCCTGAACAAAGTTACATTACAGGAATGAAAGATGAACCTGAAATGATTTCTGCACTCAGGAATAATGAGCTGTCACAGTAACAGCATCACAAAATGAATATGGAAAAAACAATAAAGTCTCACATAAGCCTTTTGCAAAATCCAGATATCACATGTATTTTCAGCGTATTAAATATAAATAAATAAAAAAAAGTATAAACATAACACAGGAAGACATATCTGAGCAATTGAAAAAAATTGGTGTTCAGCATCACTTCTAACTTGGCTTATTAGCAACTGTTGCTGTTCTTTTTCCCCATCCATGAACCTAATGCTCCTTTCACCATATATATTGAATGGAGACTAATTCTAGTACTACACATTGAAACATGGACCCACGGCATTTGCAAGGTCATTTTTCCTTACTGCTAATTACCTGTTCTGACTTCTGACACTGAACTTCTGTACATAAATACACCAAGGGATTCAATAGTGACTATTCATGGTGATTTCCACACTGTTTTAGCAGCATTTTCGTAGAACCACAGCATGGCCTGGGTTGAAAAGGACCATAATGATCATCCAGTTTCAACATCCCCGCTGTGTGCAGGGCTGCCAACCACTAGACCAGTCTGCCCAGAGCCATATCCAGCCTGGCCTTGAACACCTCCAGGGATGGGGCATCCACAACCTCCTTCTGGGATGATTTATGAACACTACCTATTTCTCTGTGTATCTGTACATAACGTTAAATACAATAGGACCTAAACTAGGATTTTCAGAGTACTCACAGTAAAAGCTTGACTCATTTTTCCTCCCAAAAAGGAGGTGGAATTTATTGCAGCTCAAAGTGTGTGCAGCATGCCAAAAAAAATAATAAAAATAATACACCAAGAAGAAGTACTTCAGAAAATTAGAATTACAAAAGTAACCTACCCAGCCAAAGCGTATGTTTTTCCTTTAGCATCAGGATCCTTAACTGCATTAATAATTGCCTTTGCTACATCAACCACCTGTAAGAAACAGATAATTACCAATAAAAAACATGAATGCATGAATGGATGTGCAATATCCTCTTCAAGAAGTGATTTATGGGGAGAGAGAAAGGGGAAAAAAAACAAACAAAAAAAAGCAGGATATGGAATTTTCTTAGTTTCAGGAAGACTTACATATACTGGTTGCTTCACTGTTTTTTTGCCCAAAGAAATAAGAGGCACACCACCAAACCAGCGCATGTCTAATGGAGAAAAAAAACAACTTGAGAAAAGAAATCTGTAAATGCTTTCAGTAGGCAAATAATTAATATACATTACACTAAAGAATTGGAAAGAATTACCATCCACATTCAGTTTTCCTAACAATCACAGGAAGGCTATGTTTATTGTTCCTCTAGAGTGGTTAAGAGGTATCTCAAATTTCAAGAGAAGCAGCCTCTACTCTGTACTGTCTAGCAATTTTACTGGTGATATGATTCATTACTTTTGCTTCCGTATGAGCCTAGAACAGCCCAGGTCTTTCTTACATTCCAGCATTACAAAACTGAGAAGTTCATTTCAGTTAGGATGACCAGATCTTAGCTCAAGACAATCTAAATAAAAAGTAGTAGTACACAACATTAATCAGCAAAGTTTCATTTTGACTTTGAAAGAATTCAGGATCCACCACTTCATCACAAGATGAAAATTTATTATTTTTCTGTTACACATCTTTTGTTAATGAAACACTGTACATTTTTTTTTAATCATAAGTGTACCTCCACTTTTTAAAAGCAGACTGCTTTTTCCCTCTGATCTCTACAGAGGGGTATACAATGAGATATAGGTTAATTATTTTAGGAATACATACTCGCATAGTGATTGAGAAATCGGTCCTCTCTCCCAAACATCTCAGAGGGCTTCATAATTATAGCATCTGGAAATTCTTCCCTTACTGCTTTCTCTCCAACAGCCTGTCATTCAATTAAAATAACCGTATAAATTAGATCCATTCTGAGTATGTCTAATAAAGATACCTTTTCAGAATTTACTGTATCTTGACCATAACATTCAAGGACATAGCATTAGTAGTAGCACAAAATGATTGGTATCAGAGTTATCTGGTCTTTGAGATGCTTTGCTAAAACAAGTCTCACACACTGTCCCCAGTGTACCATAAACACACATATAATTTATTCTACTTGAGTTACAATGCAATATCATTAGTGAATGGATGCACATCAAAAGCATCGAAGTTCAAAAAGGAAGCAGCTCTCTAGTTTGTGACAGAGGATAGTTTGGAAAAAAAACAGAAGGTTAAATTGGTCTCTACTATGTTGTTAGAACACTAAAGCACTGCTGAAATAGAGTGGAAAAAAATTCAGTGGCACCAATCTACTTTCCACATGAGACTGGTGAATATAGTTAGTCCTAACTATCCTATAGAGCCATTACACAGAGAGCTACAAAATTTTAACCCTGGTTTTAGAACAAAAATTCTATTATAACAGGCAACAGAGTCCCACATGCAGGACAAAACAAAAATAGCTGAAACTGGGACAGGACAACAGCTATATAAAAAGACAAAATTAATAGTATACAACTATACCTCCTAACAAGGAAAAAATAGAAGGTCAAAAACAGACTTTCACATTTTTGTGCAAGAACAGGTAATAATTTCACTACAAGGGCCTGTAATGGTGATGCTAAACTGGTTTTGTTGGATTAATTTTGATATCATCTACTTACCTGCATTTGCTAGGTCATTTCAGCCTTAGATGTTAAGCTTGATATCAGACTCTAAACCATCAGAAAACTATTTCTTAACAACAGTAATTGTAGATGCAAAAATACTCAAGTACAGAAAATAGGACTAGTTTTCAGAAATACAGCATCTATTTCCCTTCAAAGCACATTAAGTACTTAGGAGGATTTCTAGCCCCAGTGACCATAGTAACACAAAAATTCCTCAGCTGAAGAAAATATGCCATAGAATCATAAGGGTTGGAAAAGATGACTAAGATCATGTTGTCTGAACATTGACCAATCACCACCATACCCACCATGTCCCTAAGTGCCACATCTACTCTTTTCTTGAAAACCTTCAGGGACAGTGACTCCACCACTTTCCTCAGCAGCCTGTTCCAACACCTTACCTCACTTTTTGATAATAATTTCTTTTTAATATCCAATCTGATATATAGTAAATTCATATGCTGATTTCTTTCAAAGAGACCTAGTTGAAAAGAAAAAAAAAAGGCAAAAGTAGGACATCTGAGAATACATTCAAAAGGATTCTAGACTTACTTTACTCCTCAGGTATTTGGAAGGACTCTTCATGCTAGCATTTAGGTGAGAGATATGAATGAGTGTTTCCACACCAGCCTCTCTAGTTATCTGGGCAATACTTCTAGGAATATTTACAAATTCATCTTCAAAACTGAAGTTTCTAAAACAAAGCAAAAACAAATTTTAAATTTAAGAGCAACTGAGTGGTTGCTTACTAACCAGTAACAGCCATCACACATTACCTCAATGTATTTAAAAAAAAACAACCATCTCTATGCTCTTTGTTAGGAAGTTTTCCTTTTGCAAGCAATTCTTCATGTAAAATGTACATGAGACAAGGGAAACACAACACAGAACTTCAGCTATAGCAGTAGTACTACCTGCTTTTTCATCTGGCAAGATTAAATCAGCATGAATTACAGAATCATAGAATTACTAAGGTTGGAGAAGACCACCAAGATCATCCAGTCCAGCCATTAACCTATCACCACCATGCCCACTAAACCATGCCACTCAGTGCCACATTTACGTGTTTCTTGAACAACTCCAGGGACAGCAACTCCAACTCCCTGGGCAACCTGTTCCAACACCTCACCACACTTTCCAAAAAGAAATTTTTCTTAATATCCAATATGAACTCCTCTGGTGCAACTTAAAGCCATTCCCTCTCACCCACCGCTATTTATCTGGGAAAGGAGGTCAACCACTATCTCACAACAACCTCCTTTCAGATAGTTGTAGAGAGTGATAAAATCTCCCCTGAGCCTCCTCTTCCCCAGACTAAACAACCCCAGTTCCCTCAACCACTACTCACATAATTCGTGTTCCAGAAATGTAACCAGCTTCCATTCCCTTCTTCAGATGTGCATGATGGGCATCAACATCTTTCTCATAGTGAAGGGCCCAAAACAAATACAGTGGCCTAACCATTGTCACATACAAGGAGACTATCACTGTCCTGTTCTGCTGACTATGCTATTTCTGATACAAGCCAGGATGCTATTGGCCTTATTGGCCACCTGGGCACACTGCTGACTCATGTTCAGCTGGCTGTCAACTAACACCCCCAGATCCTTCTCCACCATGCACGTTTCCAGCCACTTAGTCTCAAGCCTGTAGGATTGCATAGGGTTGTTGTGGCCCAAGTGCAGAACCTGGCACTTGGTCTTGCTGAAGCTCATAAAATTGGCCGCAGCTCAGAGATCCAGATCACTATAGGGCCTTACTACCCCCACGCAGATCAACACCTCCTTCCAACTTGGCATCATCTGCAAGTTTACTGAGAGTGCACTCAATCCCTCTGTCCAGGTCATCAATAGAGATCTTGAACAGGACATGCCACAATACTGACCCCTAGGGAACACCACTAGTGACCAGTCAACAGCCAGATCTAACTCTATTCACCACCACTTTCTGGACCTAGCCATCCAGACAGCATTTCACCCAGCGAAGAGTACACTTGTCCAAGCCATAAGCTGCCAGCTTCTGCAGAATACTGTGGGATACAGAGTCAAAGGCTTTACTAAATTCCAGGCAGATTACATCCACACCCACGAGGCCAACCATCTAGTCACAGAAGGAAATCAGGCTGGCCGTGCAGGACCTGCCTTTCATGAACCCATGATTGCTAGGCCTGGTCCCCTGGCTGTCCCACACATGACATTTGACTGTATTCAAGACATGCTCCATGACCTTCCCCAATAAGAGCTCAGGCTGACACATCTGTAAATCCCCAGATACTCCATTCAACCCTTCTTGTAGAAGGACATCTGTATGGGAACTGTTAGGTCACAACTTGAACTGGTGATTGAGGACCTGGTGAAGGGGTGTGGCTGTCCCAGGGAGCACAGGCAAATTGTTTGCACCTGTGCTTACCATGTGACCAGAAGGGGGGAACCCAGGGTGGAGCCACCCTGGATTCATGCAAAGGCCAGCTACTGAAGGGAGAGCATCTCTTGGACCTAGGCCTCTTTCTGAGGAGTGCTACATATCCAGAGATCCCCTTCACCAGTTGGTGGGAGTCCAACTTTTCTTTCTATATGTAACTATTGGCTTACCTGTAAATACTTTGCCTGGTATCAACAAGAATCTGTCAGAAGCAATTTCACTCCTTCGTAAGCAGAACAGCACCATATTAGCAAGTATCTAGTTGACTGGGACCTCCCTAGTTGACCAGGACTACTGACAATGATAGTGGCTTAGCAATCACTTCCACCAGCTCCCTCAGTACCCGAGTAGGTCCCATCTGATCCCACAGACTTAAGACAGTCCAGATAGAGTTGCAGGTAACTTTCATCCTCAGTTTTGAGGGGTTTATTCTGCTTCCCATCCCTGACTTCCAGCTCAGGGAAAAGTCCTCTTTGCCCATTTGTCAGCAACAAATACAAGGCCCTCCCCGAGTCAAAACAAATTATTTAGTAATTTGAGGAAATGTTGCATTTCAAGATCTGAGGAAAGTTGTCTTTTCAAAACACCTGTTTGAAATCTGACTTAATTTGATGCACTCAATCATATTACAAAGGAACCCAAAAATTCTGAGTAGCCTATGTTATGACAGATGTTAGACATTGGGAAAGGTTACAAAAACAGACCAAAGAACTGACAGGTGCTTATGCATATAGAAAATTTTATACTAACAGAATAGTTACAACTGTTTCACAGCAGCTGTAAGGAATTTCAGGGGAAGCATGCAGAAAACAACTCTTCTCACTTCATAGCATTCAAAAGGGGGGTGTGTCTAAATTTGCAGAGCTCAATTGTAATCTTGTTTGCTATTTGATCAAGAACAATACAGAAGCTCAATCTCCAAGCAGAGCTAACACAAAAGCTTTGCAACAATCAAAATTTCTTCCAACTACCCCAAGACTGCAAGAAAGAAAACTGGCTTCTCGTGTTTTCACACTGACCTTGCAAACACTCCACAGTACTCAGATTCTGAGTAACAAACGTCTTGTTCAAGTTTCTCTCCCGCTGTTCTTATCTACCCTCACAGGTCTTCAGAGCCCACTGAAGTCTAAAGAAAACTTTAAAAAGTTATTTTGTACTATTCAATAGCTAATAGAATCCCGAGAACCATTACTCCTGTTCTACTCACAAAAATATATTCTAGAAATATGCCAGAATAAACAACATCTCTCCTGTAACTATGGAGTTTTGAAAGACAATAGTATACACAGACCACACTGCATACAAATACTAGCAAAGGAAGAACACCTTTAATGGCAGGCTTTACTTTTTTTTCCCCCCCTTTTCTTATCTCCACTTCTAATCATAATCTTTTTTCCTGCTTATGTCTTCCATAGAGTTTGGGATGATTATGATGGTTAATCTGACCTCAAGTTTAATAGGCCACAGAGTTTTATAGCAGGATTCCAGCATCACCACTGCTATCAACATGGTAGATAAAAATATATGATAAGGACTTATAAACAACACAAATTCTTATAAGCAAAACAAATTCTGGAAAAACCTAGAAGTCTATAAGGTGTACTAAAGAATCCTCTACTTTTGATGCTGCTGAAACTAAACAGGGCAACAAGATTTGTTTTGCTTGTTTATTTTTACTAGAATTAAACTTTTTGTTGTTGCCTCACTTTCACTAAAAAAAGGAACCCTTCCTTACATAAATCATGCTTTTAACATGAGTTCATAAATTTTGAAAGAAGAACTGCACATCTAAAAGATAGAGGGAGATTATATTGTTCTTCAGTCAGCGTTACAGACTTTTTCCCTTCACTCCCAAATGAAGATGACATTACTTCTGTTCTAACAGCAATATGAATTTAAACTTTTATGTTCACAACTGATTAACAACATATAATAGTCTAGAAAGGCTAGTTTTGTGTTTGTTTTTTTTTTACCTATACCAGAAAGTCTGAAGAATATATAAAAGGAATTAAAAACACGGAATGACTGAATTGTTTGTGTTGAAAGGGACTTTTGAAGGTCATCTAGTTTAACATCCCCACAATGAACAGGGATATCCTACAGCTTGATCAGCTTGCTCAGAGCCAGGCCCAGCCTGACCTTGAATCTGCCCAAGGATGGGGCATCCGCCACCTCTCCGGGCCACTTGTTCCAGTGCCTCACTAACCCCACCATAAAAAAAAAAAAACAACCTTACATCCAGACTAAATTTCCCCTCTTCTAGTTTGAAACCATCTCCCCTTCTCTTATTGCAACAGACCTTGCTGAAGAGTCGGTCCCCTTCTTTCTTACAGACTCCCTTTAAATACTAAAAGGCTGCCATCCAGTCTCCTCAGAGCCTTCTCTTCTCCAAGCTGAACAACCCCAGCTCTCTCAACCTGTCCTCAAAGGGGAAGTGTTCCATCCCTCGGATTCATTTCCTCCTTTGGACCTTCTCCAACAGGTCTGTGTTTCTCCCGCACTGAGGACTCCACATCTGAACACTGTACTTCAGGTGACATCTCATCAGCACAGAGGAATTAGATCACCTCCCTTGACCTGCTGTCCATACTTATTTTGATGCAGCACAAAAACATTGTCAGATATACAAAGCTTCAGTTAAGTTAGATTGGATGGGTTTTCCTCAACTAAACTGTAACAGATTCCAACAGTGGGATAAGGAGCTAAGAGATTATCAGAAAAAGAAGATGACTCTACAAGTTTGAATGTAGTATCAAAGACTCTCCCAGAAGTTATATATGATACTTGACTAGACAAGAAACAGCTGAAACAGGTACTTGCCAAGAGATAAACCATTTTAGGAAAAATAATTGTAGAACTTGACATAATGACCAAATGACTGTTCAGAAGAAGAAAAAGTGCAACAGAGACTTTAAACCTGTAAACATCCACAAAATTGAGATCAACATTTGATTGTATGTCATTTTGCTACCATGGCAGACAAAGGCAAACCACAAAGTTAATTTGTTTTTGTCTTCGACAGTTCTGCACAAACATGGTTATAAATAAACATTAGCTAGAGAACAGGAAAATTATAGTAGCCTACAATCAATAATCACCCCAAAGTTACAGGATGAAAGCTCACTTTTCTAAGAAGATAAAGGAGCTCACAGAAACCTGCAAACCTCTGCCAGACATAGAAAGGCACTCGTGAAACATCACAAAAGCAGTAAATTTATCAATCAACAGAACAAAAGGATATACTAGAAAATTACAGAAATAATTTACTTCTCAAGAGCAGATTCTAGTTAAACATTTAAATTGGAAGAACTCCTATATACAAGATTTCAGTTATGCCTTTTCATAGAGGGCAGAAATAATGTCAGTGTCACTGCATACTGCACACGCATGTAAAAAAGTGGCTATAAAATAAACATTTGTTGCAAATCTATGCACATAAGGAAAAAAAATGAAAAAAAATTATTACTTTGTTTCCCATTCCTTCCCAACAAGATTAATGACCACATTGCTGTGCTCCAGGGCTCTTCGGATACAATCTTTGTCCTTACAGTCCCACTCCTGTAACCAAAACATCAGATGGGAAAGAGATGACATAGTGTGTAAATAGGCATAAGAAAACTTTCACACCATTTCCATATTGAGGCTAAGCAATTGCTGGAGTTGTGAGTTTGAGAATGATTAACAGACTTCCTTGTATAACAATGGTATATTTGATTTGAAGCCAAAACAGAAGACTTACTAAGAAGAGAAGTTGCCCCAGGTCACCCATCTGTCGCAGATACATGAGGTCATACTGATCACAGCGATAAGGTACGATTACTTGAGATCCAATGCGACCTAAGCATTAAAAAAAAAAAAAAAATCATTTATCTTAAACTACTACATGCCTAAACAGATAAAATTAGAACGTACAGCTTTTTTTTTATTCCTGGCATTGAAGCACAACACAACCATCTTGAGCAGTTATCTGCAAAGCCAAAAGTAGCAAAGAAGCAATTTTTGAATTTAAAACATTATTTCAATTCTTAAGCTAGTAGATACTTGAATGATTAAATAGCTTAATAGGCTTGTAAGACAAAAACCAAAAACAGAGTGTATGCTATAAATATACTATGATATATAGAAACATGTCACGTCAAAGGATATTTGCATTTTTAAAAGATGTATAGAGAGGAGAAAGAAAAAAGCAGAAGAGCTACTTCCTAAAACTCAAATTCAAAAGATAATTCTAAAGAATTCCAAACAAATTCCTGCAAATTTTAACTATAAATTCCTAATAGTGCCAACACCAAAAGAATCAATACTGATTCCACATACTGGAAAAACAGTATGTGAAGGAGACTGATTGATCTTAATGACTATAACAATCTTCACATACTTCTGAATTCCCTAGGTTAAAACACTTTTTACTAATTGCCACATCTTGGCAATAATCAGACCAAATACTATGAAGGAATCACAAAAAACATTTCAGCATTGCTGCATTTTTAAGAACCAAAGTACTACAGACTTCTAGATTGTTCTGTAACCTGAAGAAAAACTGGCATTTGGTTAAGCACTTGAACTATGAATTGGCATTCCTCAAGAACGTTACCTAAACGATTGACAACATAACGCCCGAGGAAACCTGTAGCTCCAAAGACAGTGGCCACAATGCCACTAACAGAGGATCGTCCACTCCTTCCATGAGGGATCACTGCGTGATGAACTTGGTGGTGCTGCTGCAACCCAGACGGCACTGTGGATAACACAGAAATGCCAGAGCCTACAACACAGAATGGGAGAGAGCATGTGAGATAAGCTGAAATGTCAACCCAAAGTTTCTTCTTTTTTTTTCCTCATTACAGACCTACTTTATTTAGCCTCTGCTAGGTAGATCTACCATGTCAGGCAATTTCAGAGACATCCGAATATGTCAGAGAAGCTTGAGGGAGATGCAGATTTAAAAAAAACAAAACAAAAAAACCCACCAAACTAGAACAGAGAAGGGAGCAGTCTAAAGCTACTGGCTTCTAAACAGAAAATGAAACTTAATTGGCTACCATAAGTATTTGATGTATGAGGGGAGAAAGAGAGGTTAAACAAATAAAAACTACATGATACATATAGGTAGGTCTCACCTGAGTACGCTCCTAGACCTGGGAATTATGAGATAAAAACATAAGAATCATTACAGATGTGGTTAACCAGACTTTTTACTTCAGTCTAAACACCGCAAACTCATGTTAGAGGAGAGAACAGTCCTCCTACATCACAGCTCTGGAGCATGGGAAAAATGAACAGATGCAAAGAGCCAGACCCATGATGCACAGAGCATTGACTCAAAGCTGTTTCTTTTTTTCCAAACAAGATATGGAAAGCTGAAAGCCACAGAAACCAGACGTCACTAGGATATTGATATAAATTGACAAGCTCCAAGAGGAAGTTTGAAAAGAAACATGTCCACTCCAGTCACGTTAGCCAAAAAAAACACAATCTGCTTGTAAGAGATTTTTTTAAAATTAGAAGAGTTTAATGCTACTACGCGTCCATGATCATAAAGGAACAGATGAAATGTAGAGTACCTAAACACACTATAGACATAACTGCTGTTAACAAGAGCAGACTATAGCAGCTATCATTGAAAAAAAATAAGAAAGCCAGTAAACGACCTCCCAACTTCTAAAAGATCATGCCCATGCAGCATTTTCCAGATAAATTTAATCTTTCCAACATAAGGCTAAGTAAAAAGAACCATAGAGAAAAGAACAAGACAACTTCTGATTATGCATTCTGATACACATTGGGACATTTTTAAAAAACCACCTATACACAGGAGGAGCTAATTTTGTTCAATAATAGCTAGGTATTGCCAGTTAGACAGTGGCACGAATACCGTAAGCATGATGTTAAGAGATAAAAAGTGCACTTGGAGATAAGTTATTTATGTTATTTGATTTAAACTAGAGAATCCAGCAAGATCTTAGTGCCTGAAGGTGCATCTGCACCCAGAAGTTTGCCTCTCTCTCCTCTCTTCATATCCTACAAATTACAAAAATCAAGATACCATAGTTCCAACTTCAGTACAAAGGCAATTCCACACCCTCTTAAAGAAACAAAGTAATCAAAGACACATTTGGACTCAAAATTGCATGTCAGGTTTCTAAAGTATCACAGTAGGTTCATATTAAGCTTCACAATATCTCAAACTGAACTCTAAGGCATATGCTAATTTATCACTACCATTATCTACTGCTTACCTTCACACTGTCTTTCCCACCAAAGTCTTTGTGTTCTTCTCAAGAGAACTACAGGGAAGGTTGTCACAGAATCATAGGGGTTGGAAGGGACCTCTAGAGATCATCTAGTCCCACTCTCCTCTCACCCTACTAAAGCAGGTTCCCTTCAGAAGGTTCAGAAAGCATCCAAGCAGGTTTTCAGTATCTCCAGAAAAGGAGACCCCGCAATCTGTCCAGGCAGCTTGTTCCAGTGCTCTATCACCCTCAAAGTAAAGAAGCTTTTCCTCATGTTCAGACAGAACTTGCTGTGTTCCAGTTTGTGCTTATCTTAAAGACATAATCACGCTATTGTTGCAACGCTACCTGACACAAACTATACAAATACACAACGTACATATATTTACATAAGTACCTTACTTCATAAAAAAAGCTTCATGAAATCTTGTCTCGCTAACTTCTGAAAGTATTACATTATGCAGATTTCCTGGTTTTGCAAAAACAATGTCTAAAGATGTATCCAAGTTTTTATGCTCAAAACACTTTGGGAAGAGGTTTACTTTTTTATTTATTTTTTTCAAAAAAAAAACAACAACAACAAAGTAAACTTGCATATGTAAGCAGGACTGCATACAGAATACTCTGTACAGAATTAAGCCCGTAGCAATGTAACTGGTGCCTGGAAAGTGGAGACCAGCTAAGCGCAAGTGTAGAAGATACTACAGAGGTAGACAGCTGGATGAACTTGTTGCCTTCATTCTTGCAGTGTTTTAACAACCATTTTTTGTTATTTAACTTATTACTAGGAGAAGGAAACCCACAGAAAAAAAATTACTGAGTTCTTTACAGCCAGCTGGATTCCTTCAATTATACCAAAAAGCTGCAAAGCATGCTGAGATGTTAAAAAAAAAATCTTGATGACCAATTGTTCTTCTCATTACTTTGTCCACATAGATTTCTCTTATCCAACAGTTTGTTAAAAAAACCACCAACAAAAAACAAACAAACAATATCCTACTTACAAAATTAACAAACACTATCTTTGTTACTTTTCACTAGGAACATTTCAGACCTTACAATGTAAAACCTAAAGGAAACAAAATTATAGTCCAGTGTGATCACCTTTTAAATATACTATCATTTAAGAGTTCAATCCACATAAGAAGAACAAGAAAGTCAATCTGGAAAATTTGTACAAGCATCTTCCAACTACTTTATGGCTTCTTCGCTGTTATTTTTGCAAAAATTACCTTCATAAAAAAATATCCAGTTATTTCTCCCACCTTGTACACACCACACCTGTTCCTTGTCTTACACCGAAAATTCTTTAGTGCTGTACACCTTCTGGTGTTCCATAATTACACAAAAATTGTCACAATTTATCACCACCTATGGTCACATGATCAATTATTGAAACACTAAAAAAAAAAAGAAATAAAAAATGAAAATAAAAAGGTTGAGTTCTACAGACATCAATGAGACTCAAACACAGCAAACTAGACTTACACTAGATTTACAACCAGTAAAGGACCTTCTGTATGGCATGCAGCCCAATCAAAATGCAGGACAACACAACTTAAGAGCCTCATACAGCTTTCATAAGCCATGTTAATATTTCCAGACTAAACAGCTCTGCTTAAAACTTTTTGACCTACTCTCATGCATAACTCAGACTTGCCTAGGGATTCCCTCCCCAGAACAGCAGGATTCCACCTTCATCACTAACAACAAGGTATCCATCACTAGAATTACAGCCTATTTTTACAATCCTTATCTCATGCAGTTCATGAACAATTATTTGAATCAAAATATTGACAGTAAACCACAACCATACTTTCCTGAAGAGACACACTGCTGCAATTAGAAGTGCATTAAGCTCCTAAACTTCTATCATGTGATTAATTCTATTTGGTTTCTCCCACTTCTTACAGCAAAGGCGCACATAGTAAATCCATGTAACTGTAAGCCGTTCCATTTTGATACCAGAGATCCACATCCAAACATTCTATTTGCTGGCAGTTCCAGCAAAAAAAAAAAAAGAAAAAAAGCTTACCGCCAGCCAGTACCCTAGCCGATCCCCTGCTACCCTCTGGGCTTCAAAGCACAGTATCATAAAGATCGAAAGCAGAAATCCAGACGCTTCTGCCATGAACGCCCGCTAGGGCCAGGCCAGCTCGCTCCTTCATACCTCCTCGGGGAACATCACAGTACGAACGTGGTGGCCGATAGTCTGGGGCCGATACGGCAACGCGGAGCGCACGCTCGAAGCGCTGCGGAACTCACAGACATCCCCAACCCTGCCGCAACTTTGAGCCATAGAAGAGAGACCAGAAGGGCAGCCCAGCGGCCAGCGCCGCTTTGAGGCGGCGGTCACACTCACCTGCCCTTGGCAGCAAAAGGCCACGGGAAACCCAAGCGCAACGACCAGCAACCACCATCTTGTCTCACCCACAACTCACCGCGGCAGGTGACGTACGCGCAGGATCAAACGCAGCCCTAGCGCGTGCGCAGAAGTACTGACCTCTGAAGAGACGTAAGAAAGAGCTGCGCAGACTCAGCCTAGCAGTGCTTCTGAGGGCAGCGCAGCGCTGTCTGCGTCCGTATGCCGCTCCGCAGTGGATTATACGGGATTTTATTCAGAACGAGAGCCGCCGAGGGTGGCGGGGGTAGTAGGGAGCTCGGGCAGCCCAGCGTTTGGACTCGCAGCTATAGATTGTGGGAGGAAATGACAGAAGCAGCCAAAGGACAGAAATTGGAGTGGAAGTACAACCCTCTGTTCTTCGGGGTGTGTTTGAAAATCCTGTGTGAATATTTCTAATTTTTCCACAGGATCTGCAGTTTTATGTGTCCTTAGATCTGTTCCTTCATGTCTGTCTAGTAGGAAATGAGCTAAGTCCAACACTTAAATGACAGTAATTTTGGCCACTACTGAACCAGAACGATAGAAAACGTTTTCAGTAACTCATTACTTATACCTTAAATCATTCGATTAACTTTCATTGGGAATTAAATTGATGACTCAAACTCAACAGCCATAAAACTCGTAATTCCCCCTGCAGTCTCCACCGCGGTACTGAGGTTTCTCTCCTGGGCAAGTGCTGCTGTGGAAATTGCATTGTAGCAGAATGCAGGTGTAAGGGAGCTGTTACATCACAACTTGAACTGGTGATTGAGCAGCAGGTGAAGTGGTCTGGTTGGCCCAGGGAGCACAGGCAAATTGTTTGCACCTGTGCTCCCCATGTGGCCAGAAACGATGGAGCTAGGGTGGAGCCACTCTAGACTCATGTAAGGGCCAGCCACTTAAAGAGAGGATATTTCTTGGATCTAGGCTGCTTCCTGTGAAGAAGTGCTATATATCCAGAGATCCTGTTCTTAAATTGAAAGGTATAGCATGTTAAGTTCAGCCTTGGTTGAAATTGATGCTAAATACAAATGTGAGGCCTCTGAGACAGATGCGTCATGGGAAGAAAAAGGTAAGGGCACGCACCAACCACATCTCCTGGAACTCAGTGTGAGGAGCCTACATGGGATGCTCACATCATGGATATGAAATTGTAGCTTCTTTGCTCTAATGGTAACCCCAGGGAAAACAGTGAGCACCTACATCTTTTGTCCTTCCAGTAGCTATTGGGTGCAAGCTAAGGGGTAGCTGAAACTTGCACTATCCTGGACCTGCCTCAGCACATCTGTCCCAATATCAGAGTTCATTAGTCTCTAACTAGGTGTTCCTTCATATTCCACATGTTGAGGTTTTCATACGTACATACAATACTAGATTTACTTACCTGAAGTTATATGAAGTTACATGGGATTTTATTGAGCAGAACTATACAGCAGTATACTTAAATCACAAGTAGAAATTACACGTACAAGATACAGCTGTATCAAAATACAGATGTGATTCTCTTTAAGGTTTTCCATAACATGCTCACTGTTAGGTGGTAGGCATCCTCAGTTACTGAGAAGCAGTACATGGTTTGCAGCCATTTGAAGCCCACTGTTCTCTTCAAAGTCCTTTTTGTTCATTGTTTTGTTTTTGTACTCTGTTGGGCTGAGCCATGTGTACATACTCATCTTGGTCTGGCTAGCTCAGAAAGACATTTGTGCTCTTCTGATTAAATGAGGGATGAGCAGCTACACAGTTGGCTGTGTCAGACAGTTAACATAGCCATTTATCTAGAAGATAGACCATCTCTGATCATCTTTGTGTCAAGAGAAGTCAGCTTTTTGGGTGTATGGTAACTGCTGAGTCATGGCCTGAACCACTGATTGAGCACCTGGAGGAAAGACCCAGTCAGCCCTGTGAGCACAGGTGAAGGCAATTCACCTATGTGACTGGAAGGGGGTGGAGCCAGGCTCCACCCCTCTTAGGCCTCATTTAAGGGCTGACTGCCACTGAGGAAGGATCTCTTTTTGGAGATCCCTCCTTGGGTGGGAGCTGTTCCTTCTGGGTCTAGAATCTTCTGATCCGGGTGAGTACTCTGTTTCCATTCCCTTGTTGTGCCTTGCTATCATGCCGGTCTTTCCATCTCTTTATAACATCTTTTCCATGGTGTTCGTCCTTCTGATCGCTACATTGAGCAACATTTCTGATCAGTCACTGGCTGCATTCTTCCCTGAGTTTCATGAGTACATTGCCATGTTCTCCTGATTTCAGGGACTTTTTCTGTTGTTGAGGCTCAGGGTTTGGTCACATTCAAGATCTGTACAACGCTACTTCAAGCAATTATCAGAATGTCTTCTACGTGTCATATTGGATACATAAATCTTAATTTCCAACAACTTTTCTAGTTGTCTTATCTGGAAAGAGATTACTCTCTGTGTAAATTGGATTGAATGACGGTTGGCTTAATGACAGCTAGACAACTCTGGGGTTTTTGTTTCTCTTCATCATCCTGCTCAACTACACTGACAGAACTGTTTTTCCTATGCAGTCAGGTAGGCTTGGAGCAATTGCACTCAGGGTGGAATGAATTCAGCTGGGTGTTTTTTTTCCTGATTTGAAGGGATGCAGTTAGCTTGAATATTAGTTATTTCAAAATAAAGTGAGTAAAAAGAATTACAGGTAACATATCTATTCTTGAGTCTTCCTTATCATTTTGTATTTCAATTTGTAAGCATCTTCTCCCACCTCTAGGAATATAAAATGACTGAAGTACGAAATTGGACAAGAAATGATAGAGGGGGCTATCAAAAAATGTGTGTCAAATGCACTAAATGCATAACAGAGAATTGAAATTTCCCTCCTGGCTACTGTTAGAAATCTTAGGTGATTTTTGCAGCATTAAAAAAATGAAAAAAATCAATGGAAAAGAGAACAGCTATGCAGTTTACAACCCTTCTCTATTTCAGTATATCTTATAGCTAAGACTTCCTAGCAAAAATAATCAACGTTCTGCAGCAGTAGTACTAGAGATTAGAAATTTTGTGCCCTTTTGTGATATTAAAAAAATATTTAATAAATGCAGTGTGAACATTTGCAGTGCAGTTCATTGTCAGGCTCACTGAAATCAACAGGAAAACATCAAAAAATATGCAAACTGTAGTATATGCCATTCACAAAGATATCTTACAAACAATTTTTGTACATTTTAGACTAATAATATGGCTGCTAATGGGAGTTCTCAGAAATTCTGAGAGAAATGACAACCGTTCAGACTTTTGCAGGCATAAAAAGTAGGCTATTTCAAAAACTTAATTACAGTTCATCTCCAAAAGACACATTTTCTGGAGATAAATAATTGAATTAGGACTTTCTTGTGCTTTAGAAGTCTGTAATATTTTCAGCAGCGTAAATTAAAAAGTTGCAAGCTCACTCTGCTAAAGCATCCTATATTTTTAAGGCTTGCATTTTCACTGAGACAGATTTTTTGAAAGACCTTCATTTTCTCTGAAAAATCCCAGTTTCAATGTGAATCTGTCCATAAGCTCAAAAGCTACCAAATTAAATTCTGACTTTTCTCTGATAAATACTTATTTTTATATCCATGTCTTTCTTGGCTTTTTATTTTTTTCACTCACCAATATCTGATAATGCTTTCTAATTACACAACAGAGAACTCTGTAGAATAAATTGTTATATTCTTGGAGAAAAGAAAGAAGAGAGTTGGATGGTAACAAAATGTGTTTCTTGTAATTATTTTTTGTGCACATCTGTATGTAGAGAAAAAAACACAAGAAGTCAGGAAAGAGGTTTGTGTCTTGATAAATATTTTTAAGAAAATTACACCTTTTCCTTTGTAAATTTCCTTTAAAAAAAAGTATGCTCTGTGTTACCAAATACCAGGTGTTTGCAGGTGTGCAACACAAATTTGGGTTCTTACTGCAGCTCAGTTCTAGACTTGCCATTCCTTTAGTGTAGGAATATCTCAGTTGCTTACAAATGGTAGTTACTACTGCTTTGCAGTAAGCAATTTATTGTCTAAATAAAGGAAGGCAAAATCCTTCTGTTTCTTGTACTGAAAATTGGGTAAGTACGTGCAGGGAACTAATACATAGAATTCCTCATCTGACACATACGTGTTCCTTATCAGTTAAAATAAACCACTGCATTCTTTTTCAGATCATGTTCTTTAGTGCTTAATAGTGCTATCCTTAGCACAAGCCTGGAGGATTTGAATTAAGATTTTGTCTGTAAATCCAAACCAAATCACTTCAAGTTGAAGTTAGACCTAGGTTAAGTCTAGACTAGCTCTTTCAAAGCTGTCAACGAAGTGTCCTGAAAAACTATAGTTAAAACTTACCAGAAAAACTATAAAGGTTCCTTTCCTGTATATGAGGGCTTGGATATGAAGGATTTTGCTCGAAGAGGGAAAAAGGATTCTAGCCCTGAAGTTGGTGGGGCTCACTGAGAGGGCTTTCATCTAGGTTTGAAAGAGGAAGGGGATAAAACTAGGCTTGCTAGAGATAAGCCTGGGTGCAGCATGCCAGGATTACGAGTGAGACCAATAGCCCAGTTGAGTCCATCTACATTAATGCATGCAGCCTGGGCAACAAACAAGAGAAGGTAGAAGCCATTGTGCAGCAAGAAAACTATGACATAGTTGCTATCACCGAAACATAGTGGGATTATTCTCATGACTGGAGTGTTGCAATGGATGGCTGTAAGCTCTTGAAGAGGAATTGATAAGGAAGGGAGAGGCAATGAGGTGGCTCTCTATATTAGGTAGTGTTTCGATATTGTAGAGCTCAATGCTGGGAACAATAAGATCAAGTCCATATGGGTAAGGAACATGGTGAAGGCCAATAATGCTGTTATCTTGGTGGGAGTCTATTATAGACTGCTTAACTGGGATGAAGAGGTAGATGAAGCATTCTACAAGCAGCTGGTGGAAATCATACAATTGCTAGCCCTTGTTCTCTTGAGGGACTTCAACTTACCAGACGTTTGCTGGAAATACAATACAGCAGAGAGGAAACAGTTTAGGAGGTTCCTGGAGTGCATGGAAGATAACTTCCTAACTAAGCTGGTAAGAGTCTACCGTGACGATGCCCCACTAGACCTGCTGTTTGTGAACAGAGACGGACTGGTGGGAGACATGGTGGTCAAAAGCCATCTTGGGCATAGTGACCATGAAATGACAGAGTTCCCCATTCTTGGTGAAGTCAGGAAGGGAGTCAGCAAAACAGCTAGCTTGGACTTCTGGAGGCCAGGCTCTGGACTGTTTTGGACACTGGTCAGGATAATCCCTTGGGAGATGGTCTTTAAGGGCAGAAGCATCCAGAAAGGCTAGACATTCCTCAAGAAGGAAATCTTAAAGGCACAGGAACAGGCCATTCCCATGTGCTGTAAGATGAGCCAGCAGGGAAGGAAACCAACCTGTTCAGTCATTGGTTCATGCTGTGAAGGGATGGAGTGCAGTGGAATTGCTAGGTCATGGCCTGAACTAATGGTTGAGCACCAGGTGAGAAGGCGTGGCTTGCCCACTGCAAGCAATGCACCTGAGTGACAGGAAGGGGTGAAGCTTGGATCCACCCCTCCTTGCCTTCATTTAAGGATTAGCAGCTGGGGGAGTGGTATCTCTCTGGATAGAGACAGTACTCCTCTTGAGCTGTCATTGGCTGTTGGAAGGGGTGGGTCAATTTTTCTTCTTTATTGCCTGCTGTTGTTCCATAGTACCTGTGTCCCATTCAAAGGCACTGTCATTGCCTTCTTTTGCCATACAGATAGTAAGAAACAAAACCACAGAGAGGTAGGGGCTTAGAGTTTATGCTTTTAATCTAACCTTAATTTAGAAATGTCCTCCACAATGAGTCTGCAATAGGGCCTGCAGTCTTTAGACAGTTGTAGTCATTGCTACTGGAGCACCATTGATGGAAATAGTAAGACAAGTTTAATAGCATTAACATGCACAAAAGATAGATGTTTATGTACATATATTTTATGTCACTAGTGGAGCAAGTTGCTACTGTAGGTAGCATGCCTCAGGAGTCAGCATATATACTGATGTCAAAGTAGTTGCTAAGACCTATCATAATTTCACCTGGTACTCAAACACAATTTCTAGACGTGGAAAGAACGTTTCTACCGATTAACATGGTGTGGATCACCGTGTGAATCATGTTAATCATTATGCGTTTCCATTGTCTTTTATTCCTGAGCCTGATTCAGGAAAAAAACAAACCGAGGTCTGTTCATCCTGGGGAAAAGAAGAGTGAGAGGGGATCTGATAAATGTTTATAAATATTTAAAGGGAGGTGGGAGGCAAATGGATGAGGCTGGGCTCTTCTCAGAGGTGCGTAGCAATAGGACAAGAAGTAATGTCCTAAAACTTCAACATAGGAAGTTCTGTACTAACGGAGGAAGAACTTCTTTACAAGTAAGGCTGACAGAGCACTGGAACAGGGTTTCCCAGAGAGGCTGTGGAATCTCCTATGGAAATATTCAAGACCCATCTGGGTACGTACTTGTGCAACCTACAGCATGGAACCTGCTTTAGCAGATGGGTTGGACTAGATGATTTCTGGAGGTCCCTTCCAACCCTTGCAATTCTATGGTTCTGTAGTTCTAAGGCACTGAGTACTGATGCCAGCCAATCACTTAGCAAAGTATCACTATTTCCAACTCACTTATACACCTCTGTTTTGTAGGAAGTGGTTATTAGTTGTACAGCTCCTGATTGGCAAATGTTTGAATTAGGAGTCCACACCCACACCTGAAATCTGTCTGAAAAAATGTTGGTTGTAAAAGCTACTTCTTGGGTGCCTTGGCCAGTGCCTGAGTATCTTTCCTCAGGCAAAATTCACCCTAGTGCATGGAGTCCTATACTCTTTACCTCAAGTTTTTACTGTGCTATACATGCTGAATACAACACAGCTTGATTCAGTTCTCCATTCGATAATTTCCCATGAAAGGTATGAGAAAATGGGAACATCCAAGGAAAGGCAAACTCCTTGATCTATGGAGTGACCCAGGGCTTGCAGCAAACCTGCCTGTCATTCACACACCATGACCAGTCCTCATTCCCCAGCAAGTGCTATGGTTTTAGCATTCATCAGGCTTAGCACTTGAACTTGCAAATACTTTCAAGTGTAAACTAAAGATCAATGTCAAAACAAGAAAGATTTTTGTTCTGTAGTGAATAGTTTGTTCTTCAGAAATCTGTATAGTGGTATAAAAATCAGAGATCCAGGGAAAGCATATTGTGACACAAAAGTACAAAAGTGGTAAATGGTGCTTTGTTGAATATTCCAGATAGTGCCAATAAGAAAAAGACCACTGAGGGCATAGAATGTGAGCCAGAAAAAAAAAATTACATTTTGCAGTCTCTCTGGATACTGTATTGGAAGAGACTGAATAATATAATATTTATAATATAATGTTTAATACCGTAAAGACAGAATTAAAAAAAAAAAAGCAAGCAAAGTTTTCAAGTAATCTGAAACATAAATATTCAGTAGAAAGCAGAAGCCAGCACTGAAAGAGACCGAGGAGTGACAGTGGAGATCAAGTGAGATGTGTTTTCAGCACACTATTACAGTCAGCGGAGCCTAGACTCACATTTGTTGTCATTTTTCACACCTTTAAGAAACAAACTGAGCTACACTTGACTGAGCAGTTAAACAGTTATTTCTATGCTAGAAATTGGGAGGGTGAGATTCTACAGGCACAAGAGTTGAGGAACACAATTCAACAGTGTGGAGCAAGAAGTTGGACTCTGATCCATATGGGTCCCTTCCAACTTGGGATATTCTGTTGTTCTATATAGAATCAGAAAGATTGTAGAGAAATATGTTAAAGTACAAGGATACTATGGTCCTTCACTGTATGTCCACATATGATTGTTCCTTTTACAGCAAATGAAGTCCAAGAGAATAATACTGAAATAATAGATGGAACTTAGAAGGCAGAATTTTGTTAATGGGCTACAAGCTGTGTTGTTTTTTAATAATTAAATATATCTACATGGGTTACAAGATGATATATGAACAGATAGGCAAAGTCTGCATGTGCAAGAGACCTGTAAATACTGGACTACAAAAGGAATTATTTAGAAATGTACTAGAGAATACCTAAAATAACTGAGGTAAAGTAAATACCAGTAAGTAATCACAACTGTGTACTGTTACAAAGAAGGTCAGTGAATTAAGAAGTTGGGCTGACTTTTTACACAGTCTGATAGTGATAGGACAAAGGGGAATGGCTTTCAGCTAAAAGAGGGGAGATTTAGGTTAGATATTAGGGGGAAATTTTTCACTCAGAAGGTGGTGAGGTGGTGGAACAGGTTGCCCAGAGAAGTGGGGGATGCCCCATCCCTGGAGGTGTTCAAGGCCAAGCAGGATGGGCAATCTGACTTAGTGCCTGATCTAGTGGATGGCAGCTCTGTCCACAGCAAGGAGAAATGGAATGATTGGTTTACTATAATAGAGCTCAAAGACGGGCTCCTCAGATTGTAGGTTGCTTCCTTTGGAAACGTTGCCTTCTCTTTCCTGCCAAATGGACAAGAGATGTCAGGAGCCAACAGAAAATATCCACTTGGAATAGCTGGAAAAAGAAGCAACAAACACAAACATGGCAGTGTGATTGGAACTAGATGATTTTTAAGATCCCTTCCAACTCAAGTCACTCTATGATTTTTCTGTGTGCTTTCTGTGATTATGTCATCATCTGAATTCTTCCCCATCTTATTGCCTAGTTTTTTTTTCTTCCAACTGATCTCTTCATCACTGGTGCAATTCTGTGTCAATAGAAGCCAACAACAGGATTTTTAACGTATACCAATAAGATATAAGAATCTTGTTCAAGTTCCTTACTACACACAAATTGGAGTGGGGCAGAAGAGTGCCTGTTACCTTACTCATCCTTTTGAAAAGCACTGAGCAACCAATGACCACAGACTGTCTATGGAGAGCTGGCTGTTGGTGCAGGTGAAGCTTCACGGATTCAACACCAAAGCTATTTCCAAAGCTAGTTGGTAGAAGGTTACTGTGAATATTGGTGGTCCTCAGCTGTGGCAGCAGCAAACTTAAATTTGGAAGTCTTAGCTAGGCTCCATCCATTACAGTGGTACTTCAAACATATCAATCTAATAAACTGTCCTCAATCAGCCAGAAGAGTCCTTTGTAACATAAATGATTTCCTTTCCCACTGAGGATACTATTTTTGATTAAGTTTCCCCAAGTATGTTAGCATATATTTTTCCAAACTGAATCCTGTTTTATTTTCAGCCTACATTTCAGATGCCTATATGTTACTTTTTGTCATCTTTCATTTGCAGTTCTTCATCTCATACGTATATTTTCTTATACCTTAGTTTGAATATAAATGGATTTAAAACATTACTATATACCTTCCCAAGTTTAACATGTTCCAGACTAGCACTCCTTTCTATTTGTAGGCACAGAACCATGGAAAATAAATCTTCAGGAGACCTAAAGATGTCCCTTTTCCAGAATAGGATCATTGCTGTCTGAATTGTTCCTCGTAAACATTTGCTTGGTCCCTGCTTGAAAGTCTCCTAAGTTAAAAATTCCGATTTCCGTAGGTAATATATTCTGTCCAGTTCTGTTAGTCCGCCTAACCAATTAGGGAAAAAAATGTTAGTGTTTACTCTAAACAGTGATAGACTTGAAGTGTCTGAATAATAACCCATTCCTCAAGAGTGTCATTAGTACTTTTTTCAACTAAACCTGAAAAAATAAAGTGGCTCATAACAAAAGATTTCAGAAGAGATCTCAAGGAAGGACTTTGATTTGCCATTAAAAAACACTAACACTGCAACTTAACACTGCAGCAAGTACAACTGGTAATAACTGCACAAAGATATCTTAGGAAACGTTTCTCACAAAAGATACAGTGAGAACAGTTTCTTAGAAATCAGTTTTATTTGGCAGTGTAGTGCTTGTAGGTCAATTCCTGGATTTATATTTTAAAGCAGCAGTTCACTGTCAGTGGAAGGAGTCAGCCTGAGACAGACACAGTGACTTCAGCCTGCAATCTTCTGGATCAAAAACCTTACAGAAAATACTGT
The DNA here is from genome assembly GCF_002078875.1 of Numida meleagris. Lineage (NCBI taxonomy): Eukaryota > Metazoa > Chordata > Aves > Galliformes > Numididae > Numida > Numida meleagris. The sequence goes on from NW_018363448.1 coordinate 284,707, forward strand.
CACTATGCATTCATTTAACTGTTCCTCCAGATCCCTCTGTGGGGGGGACATGTGGACTGATAGATTTATTATTGCCTTCAGTCTTCTCTTCCCAGTGTTCTGACCACAGACCTCTATGAAAACTGTAAAATGCTCTGTGTCTGCAGCCACTTATCACTAAGTATATAACTTCAACCATTTTTTCACTTAATATGACTCTCAGAATAGTCATTGGTTGGTGGAAACTTCTGGTAACTGTGGGCCTCAATTGAATCACATCCAGTCTCTTCCAGACCTGTTCAGCACTGAGAGAGAGAAATCTTTCCATTGGCTTGAAAAAGCATGAGCTTAGGCCATCTCCATACACTTTGTGTTCTGTCACAGTATTCTAAGCCATTTAGCTGTTACTTGTAACTTTTTAAAGTTTATCTGTCTTTTTGCCACAACTGAAGCTAAAAGCCTGGAAGTTATTTTATCTTAATGCATAAATATTTGATGCTGATTTGCTGCCAAAGGTGGTTGTGCCTCAAACACGCCAGAAGATTTTAGCAGGTTTACATTTGTACAGGTCAAGAGAACCAGTAAAGGATGGCTTGCTGGTGTGCTGGGGTTACCATTCTGTCAGATTCTTAAAGAGAGACTTCTCTACCTTTATCAGAGTGCTCTACGGATTCACATAACTAAATGCTTTATAGGAGCTCAAAGACAGGAACCTAGACAGAGCTATCCGAGAGCCAGTGAAGGGCAGGGCAGTATTAGCATTCATTCAGTCACCAGTCTCAAGGGAAAACTTTGCTTAGCCTTTTCACCCCTTTCTCTGGGTCAGTGGAATGGCAAAATTGTCTCAAAATGACAAGTGTCTGCTTGGGTTCAGTTTCTCTTCCACTGTTTGTTTACTTACTTTTCTCATTTCTTCTGCCCCAGGTCATTCTTTCCCCTTCTTTTCTACTATTTCACATTCTTGCACCCACATTTCTTTTCTCTCCCAACTGCACTCTTCCTCCAGTTTATTGGGTTATTTGTTATAATCTATTTATTTATATATCATTATTCCAATTGCAGCAGAACTGATGGACCAGAACTGAGTTCCCATTACAACATAAATGTGTAGCTGTGATGGTTTCACACTGAAGGGGGTGGCTGGGAATGGGGAGAGATGTTTCAGCGTGGGCAAGGAGGGCATGGTATCTCTGCCCACTTGGGAGACCAGCTCACCTACCGGCTGCCTCCCAGACAACAAATCTAGCCATGGTCTCCATTAGGCAGGAAGCTCTGGCAAAAAAAGAATGCGGTGACTCAGACGGAGTGCTTGCCTTAAAATGTGGCAGTCAAGTCTGGCTGCAGCAAGTGCCCAAGCCTGATGCTGCCAGTGAAGGGTGGCAGGGATTCCACCTGCGTGAGGTGTGAACAGGTGGATGATCTGCTCAGTATGGTGGTAGAGCTCGAATAGGAGGTAGAGAGATTAAGGACTATCAGAGAGTGCAAGCAGTAGATAGATTGGTGGAGTAATTCTGCTGAATTTGTGAGAAAGATGCTGGGGTGATACTCCCCCACCCCGCCACAAACAGTGGTGGACCCCCTGCCCTGCCATTGTCAAGCAGAGGGAGGTGGTTTAAGAGAATAAGAGGAGCGGAAGCAAGTCCCAGCTCAGAGTCACAGGCAACCCCCATCATGACCTACCTTGGTTCCCCAGGTGCCCCTGCGTACTAGGTTTGAGAGTCTGGAACTTGAGGGAAAGGTGAGTGAGGATGCAGTGGGATGTCCACCCACAAGGTTGTTTAGGGTGAGATGATCAACTCCACACCTCAAGACTGCCTCCACCAAGAAGGAAAGAAGGGTGATTGTCAAGGGCAACTCCCTTCTGAGAAGAACAGAGGGCCCTGTATGTCAGCCCGACCCTACTCACAGGGAGTTGTGCTGCCTCCAGGGGGCCCAGGTCAGGGATGTCTCTAGGAAACTTCCTGGTCTGATTCACCCCTCTGATTATTATATTTTCATGATAGTTCAGGCCAGCAGCAATGAGGTTGCTGAGAAAAGTCTGAGGACTATCAAAAATAACTTCAAGGGACTGGGGCAGTTAGTGAACAGAGTGGGCGTAGAGGTTGTACTTTACTCCATCCATTGTCAGGAAGGGATACTGAAAGGAGCAGGAAAAACCTTCTCATAAATACATGGCTGAGAGGGTGGTGTAATTGCAAGAATTTTGGTTTTTTTGACCATACGGCAATTTGCTCAGCTCCTGGACTGATGTCTGCTGATAGGTTTCACCAGTCTCAAAGGGAAAAATGGAGCCTAGACCAGGAGCTGGCAGGGCTTGTTGAGAGGGCTTTAAAGTAGGTATGAAGAGGGAAGGTGATAAAACCAGGCCCACTAGAGATGAGCCTAGGGGAATAATGATGGCACTGGGGGTGAGGCAAGGGATTTGGCTGAAGTGCATCTACACCAATGCACGCAGCATGGGCAATAAACAGGAGGAGCTGGAAGCCATTGTGCAGCAGGCAAACTATGACGTAGTTGCCATTACAGAAACAGAGTGGGATCGCTTCCACAACTGGAATGCTGCAATGAATGGCTATAAGCTCTTCAGAAGGGATAGGCAAAGAAGCAGGGGTGATGGTGTGGCTCTCCATTTAGAGAGTGTTTTGATGTTGTTGAGCTCAGGGCTGGGAATGGTAAGCTTGAATCTCTGTGGGTACGGATCGGGGGAAGGCCAACAAGGTGGACATCTTGGTGACAGTTTGTTACAGATCACCTAACCAGGATGAAGGGATAGATTAGGCATTCTATGAACAGCTGGCAGAAGTTGTGCAATCGTCAGCGCTTGTTCTCATGGGGGACGTCAGCTTCCCTGATATGTGCTGGAAATACAGTACAGCAGCCAGTAAGAGGTCCTACTAGGGGAGATGCCCCGCTGGACGTGCTGCTCACAAATGGAGAAGGACTGGTGGGAGATGTGGAGGTCAGGAGCTTTCTTGGACAGAGTGATCATGAAACGGTAGACTTCTCGTTTCTTGGTGACGTCAGGAGGAGAGACAGCAAAACAGCTACTTTGGGCTTCCAGAAGGCGGACTTTGAACTGTTCAGGATACTGATGGAGAGGGTCCCTTGGGATTTGGTCCTGAAGAGTAAAGGGGTCCAGGAAGGCTGATCGCGCTACAAGAAGGAAGTTTTAAAGGCTCAGGAACAGGCTATCTACCTGTGCCACAAGATGAGCTGGCAGGGAAGAAGACCGGTGTGGATGAACAGGGAGCATTTCCTGAATCTCCAGGAAGAGCCTTCCACCTCCTGTGGCAGAAGGGATGGGCAACTCTGGGAGAGTGCCAAGAAGTTGTTAGGATGTGCAGTGAGAAAATTAGAAAGGCAAAAGCCCAGCTTGAACTCAGCTTAGCTGCTGGGGTAAAAGACAACAAAAACCATTTTTACAAATATATCAGGAGTAAGAGGAGGCCTAAACAGAATCTCCATCCTTTATTGGATGCAGCATGGAATGTGACCGCTGTGGACAAGCAAAAGGCTGAGGTTCTCAACGTCGCCTTTACGTCTGTATTTAAATGTCAGTTCAGTTATCCTCAGGGTACTCTACCCCCTGGCCTGGAAGTCTCAGTTTGGAGCAGAACAAACCCCCCAGAATTCAGGTGGAAACAATTAGAGACTTACTACTCCACCTGGACTGCTGCTAGTTCATGGAGCTGGATGGAATCCACCCAAGGGTGCTGAGGGAGCTGGTGGAGGTTAATGCCAAACTGCTTTCCACCATCTGTCAGCATTCCTGGTCAACCAGAGAGGTCCCAGAAGACTGAGGGGGACTCCCATCTACAACAAGATTCATAAGGAGCATCTGGGGAACTACAGGCCCGTCAGCCCAACCTCGGTGCTGGAAAAGGTTATGGAACAGACCACCTTTACTGAGATCACATGGCATGTGTGGAAGAACAGGGGGATCAGGCCCAGCAAGCCTGGGTTCAGGAAAGACAGGTCCTGCTTGACCAGCCTGATGTCATCCTATGATTGAGTGACCAGACTGATGAATGAGGGAAAGGCTGTTGACGTAGTCTACCTAGACTTCAGCAAAGCCTTTGACACTGTCTCCCACAGTATTCTCCTAGAGAAGCTGGCAGCCTGTGGCTTGGACGGGTACACTCTTTGCTGGGTAAAGAACTGGCTGGATGGCTGGGCCCAGAGGGTGGTGGTGAACGGAGTTAAATCCAACTGGTGACCAGTCATGAGTGGCATTCCCCAGAGGTCAGTACTGGGGCCTCTCCTCTTCAATATCTTTATTGATGACTTGGATGAGGGGATTGAGTGCATCCTCAGTAAGTTTGCAGATGATATCAAGCTGGGAGGAAATGTTGATCTGCCTGGGGGTAGCAAGGCCCTGTAGAGGGATCTAGACAGGCTCGTTAACTGGGCTGAGGCCAGTGAGATGAAGTTCAACTAGACCAAGTGCCGAGTCCTGCACTTTGGCCACAACAACCTGATGCAGTCCTACAGGGTTGGGGGAGAGTGGCTGGAAGACTGTAGAAGAAACAGCCCTGGGGGTATTGGTCAATGATCAATTGAACATTGTGGAGAAGTATTTGACGGACAGTGGGCATATTTATTAGAACATGCTCGAGTGATCTCTGGAGTGTCCTTGGAGGCCTGAAATGAGGAAAAGCTGCTGTGTGCAAGGTCGAACATCTATGCCTCCAGGTTGTGCTTTACGGGACTGCTAACCGCTATCTAACTGCAAGAATGCCTATGTGATGATATCCGCTGTCCAATTAGCAGTGTTGTAGCGTGCGACGCCTACCTGATGCTCTATAAATGTTGTAGTCGAATTGCAATAAATTAAGCACTATGCGATAACCATATTGGTACAGCAGGTGACTTTGGCATGCGTGTTGTGACAGAACATGAGGCAGCAGTGTGGCCAAGAAGGCCAGTGGCATCCTGGCATGTATCAGAAATAGCGTAGCCAGCAGTAGCAGGGAGGAGGTCATCCCTCTGTACTCAGCACTGGTGAGGCTGCACCTTGAGTACTGTGTTCAGTTTTGGGCTCCTCACTACAAGAAAAACATTGAGCCCTGGAGCCTGTTCAGGGAAGGGCAATGAAGCTGGTGAGGTGTCTGGAGCACAAGTCTTATGAGGAGCAGCTGAGGAAACTGGGCTTGTTTAGTCTGGAGAAGAGGAGGCTCAGGGGAGACCTTATTGCTCTCTGCAACTACCTGAAGGGAGGTTGTGGTGAGGTGGGGGCCGGCCTCTTCTCTTGTTTAACTTGCAGTAGGACTAGAGGCAATGTCCTCAAGTTGCGCCAGGGGAGATTTAGATTGGATATTAGAAAAAACTACTTCTTTGAATAGGTGTTCAAGCGCTGGAATGGGCTGCCCAGGGAGGTGGTGGAGTCATCATCCCTGGAGGTGTTCAAGAAACACTAAGATGGGACATGGTTTAGTAGAAAATATTGGTGATAGGTGGACAGCTGGACTGCATGATCCTGGAGGTCTTTTCCAACCTTGGTGATTCTGTGATTCTATTCTACCTGTTGTGAGATGATGAGTTAACATTAAGGGTTCCTGTGCCACAGAATCTCCAAGTTTGGATGTCTTCAAGATTCAGAAAAAGAAAGGTATGGTTGGTAGCTTGCTCTTGCAGGAAGACAGAGTAAAGATCTCCAGAGGCATCCTTCAGACAACACTTACATGGTTCTATGATTCAAAAACTCCTCAGCATAACTCTTGCAACTAACAGGACATATGAAATTTCACAAACCTTTTGAACGTTTGCAGCCACTCTATCCACCATCACAAAGTCTCAAGTCTTTTTCCTCATTGCATGTTTCAGATCAAAGCTCTCCATTTTTTAAGCAGAGAACCAAAGCAATCAGGTAGAGTAAATATCCTCTTCTTTACAATTTCATGTTGACTCTGGTTTTCATGTTTCATTCTGGGTTGCCCAGTGAAGTTGTGGATGCCCCATCCCTGGAGGCATTCAGTGCCAGTTTGGATGGAATCTTGGGCAGCAAGATCTAGTGGTTGGCAACCCTGCCAATGACAGGGGGTTTGGAACTAGATGATCTTAAAGGTCCCCTCCAACCTAAGCCATTCTATGATTCTATGATTATATCTACCTAAAGATGACCTGGCACAGCTCTGGAGATCACTTTCAGGAACAGAATGAGTAGAAGAGGGATAAACAGTTTCCTTTGAAATCTAAGTCCCCCACAGCATCTCAAGGTGCCTAGAAACAGAATGGTTTGTGTTGAAAGAAGCCTTGTATGTCATCTAGCTCCAGCCTCCCTGCCATGGGCAGAGTTGCTACCCACTAGACCGGGTTGCCCAAGGTCCCCTCCAATCTGGTCTCGAACACCACTATTTGCTTTTGTTACAGCTTGTGCCTATTGCATTCTTCACCATGGTGCGCCACTGCAAAGAGCTTTGCTCTGTCTTCTCTATAACTCCCTTCCATGTGGTACAAGAATACTATAGTTTGATCACATTCCTTCTCCGCTTCAGCCTAGCGCCCTGGTACATTAAGTGCTCCAACTCCCAACCAGTTTAGTTTCCCTCTGTGGAACTTATTCCTGTTAGCCAGTGTTTCTTGTAGAAGGAGGCCCTAGTATTGATGCAGTATTCCAGAGGTGACTCTGTGCTGACTAAATGGAACAGTCATTTCCTTTGAGCTGCTAGCTATGTTCTCAGTAACACATCTCAGTGTTCATCTGGCCTTCCTTGCCTTAATAGCTTTAAGAGAAGATAGGTCCAGCATTGAAACTGGTACACTTTATGTTGGTATAAACAAAGTTGATACATCTGGTAATCAGGGTCTTCACAGAAGTACAGAATCATAGGGTTTGAAAGGGGCCTCTGGAGATCAGCTAAACCAAACCTCCTGCTAAAGCAGGTTCCCTACAGTAGGTTGCACAGGAGAGCATCCAGGCAGGTTTTTAATGTCTTCAGAGAAGGAGACTCTGCAACCTACCTGGGCAGCTTGTTCCAATATTCTGTCATTCTCAAGGTAAAGAAGTCTTTCCTCATATTCACATGGAACTTCCTGTGCTCCAGTTTGTGCCCATTGCCCCTGTCCTGTCACTGGGCACAACCAAAAAGAATCTGATCCCAATCCACTTGACACCCACTTTTTAGGTATTTACGAACATTGATAAGATCCCCTCTTGGTCTTCTCCAAGCTAAACAGTCACAGGTCTCTCAACCTTTCCTCATAAGGGAGATACTCCAGGCCCCTAAACATCTTTGCAGCTCTCTGCTGGACTCTTTCTAGTATTTCCCTGTCTTTCTTGAGCTGGGAAACACAGAACTGGACCCAGTACTCCAGACATGGCCTCACCAGGGCAAAGCAGGGGGGGAGCAGAATCTCTCTAGATTTTCTGGCCACACTCTTTAATGCATCCCCACTCACTGTGACATTGCTGGCCACAGGGGTACACTGTTGGTTGTCATCATATCATTTGTCTGAGGATCTCAAGGCTCGTAGACAGGCTTCAGCAGCTCTACGTATCTGAGATGAGAATGGGCAAGGCTTCTTAGAGCCAAATTTGTCCATTGCTTTTCAAGCATTCTCACAAGCTTTTAGCAGACTCTGGAGGAGGAGAGTCTGAATGTTTCCTGAATCTCAAAATGCACCATAGCTCTTTTGTGTAAGGCAGATGACATGGGGATAAGTTGAAACAACACAACCTATACCATTTACATACATTGGAACCAACCTGCTTAGGCAGAGTAGACTCTTTCTGTTCTCAGTATAACCGGTATTGTGGATAGAAAGTTCCTGAGCCTGGCTTGCTAAGCCCTGCTCCTCAGCTCATGGTAATGCTATAACATCAGACATTTCTCTGCTTTACTACAGCAACTGGAAAAACCTGCAATTAATACGTTTCTAGAATCAATTGTTTCAGAGCTGTGTTCCTCTTTGAGAATGAGGAATGGATGAGGTTATATTCTTCAACTCTGTAGCCTGACCTTTGCCATCTCAGCTTTTGGTGGAAACTCTATCAAAGGGAGATTTTTCCAAGAGCTCATACTGTGAAATAACCAGGGAGGGCTATGCAGAAAAGCAGCTTTATAAGACTGCCCCTGAGGGATTTTTTCCCCCTCTCTCTCGTCCTTTATTTTTTTTTCTTCTAAATATTCTTCCCTCTGGATCTAAACATAGGGCATGATCAGGAAAAAAATCTTTTCAAAGTCACCATGCAAAAGCCTGTTTTTTGTTTTTGGTTTTTTTTTTTTTTTAGTCACTTGAACTAGTGCCTGTTTAAATGGTACTTTTCCAGCCCTGTGGCAAGAACACTGAATTTTTAATCAGTAATTTTGTCTAAGTTAGGTTGAGCTGTATTAGCATCTTAGAAAGCAAAACACAGAAGAACCCCAAACCCAGCATACAGATTTATTTGAGCAGCAAACAGAAGGTACAAAATTAAGAAAGAATCTCCATGTACTGTTCCCTTTCCACAGAAAATCCTGAGCTTGGAGACATTTTGATAAGCCAAATGCTGGGGTTCTATGATTACAGATGATGTCAGTAGATTTATTTTTTTGGTCTCTTCAGAGATTATCTCCAGTTTTGTATTCTGATGCATGGTCTGTTTTGTATTTCAATTGTGTGTTGGAGATATTCATTAGACTTTCAATAGGATATTCTAGAACTGTAAACCTTCTACATCACATACAATGTGTTTCTTATTTCCCTACGGCATTCTGCTTGCATCTGCTTGGTATGTAGAGTGTTGAGGCCAGCCATGTTTCAGTGGACCAGTTTTTTCCCATTGATGGAGCACGTGGCTGATAGTACAGGGACATGTAAGCATTCATGGTGTTTTTCTTCTGATAGCATGCGACTAGTGTTCAACACAGTCAATATTTTATGGACAAAAACAAGATGGAATTGTCTTCTGTACTCATGAAGGGAAGATATTGGAGCGTTTGTGCTTGCAGAAACTTCACATTTAGGCTTCATAGAAAATAGACTTGAAATTCCTTCTCCTAAGGAAAAGATGAGGATTTACAAAGAATGTTGATTGTATTTGCTAGTTTATTTGCTGGGGAAAACCATATGCTGCATAATCAGTAGATTCCTGCTTCAAAATGAAATGGCTTACTGAGGGCTACATCAGGCAAGCAGATTGAGGCCTAATGAGAGGAATGCTTTAGGAGTGTCCAAGAAAAAAATCCTCCTGTTCTTCCTTTTTTTTCCTTTCTGTACTCAATGCAAAGGAGCAAGGAGGAAGGCCTTGGACAGAGACTGGGATTCCTTGAATTCCTTAAGCAGCATGCAGCTGCCTAAATGCCCCTACTGCCTCACCCAAGTGTTTTCCTACAGCTCACTAAGCATCTGAACATCTGTTGCAGGATAGATGTGCTTCACTCCATTCCCTGACCAGAGTGAATGCACTGCACAGAAGTTCTCTGTGTAGTTCAGCTGTAAACTTGAGTCCAATCAATGTTTCAAAGCACAGTTCCTAGCTAAGTCTCCACTCAGACAAGCCAGAAAAGCAGTTTCTTTCCTTACCTTGTACTGGGCACTTTCATGAAACAGTCAAGAGTCAGGTTCAGATCTCTCTTCATCTCATGCAGTTGTGCATTCATATCTCCAAAGCAGAGTGTGAATATTTGACTCAATACCTTTGGAAGAGAAGACCTTTTTACATGTAATTCTGTAGTAGGATGTTCTGCTAAAAGATGGAAAATCACAGCGCCACAGAACAGGAACTGAATCCAAACCCAGCCCAGGCTGTCCCTCTTGTGGAATGCTGGACCTTGCATGCAAGAGCTGTCTTGGCTCAAGCACAGGGCTCCAGTAGAGAGCCTTCTTTGGTGGGAAGCACTAGCAGGGGTGCTCTCCTGTAGGAGTCTAGCATTACACCATCTGCTGTGTATTGGTGATTACCTAGATGTCTCCCATAGTTTTTGCCGTGTTTTGATATGCCTAACTCTCCACGTGTGCTATTTTCTGTAAGTTTTGATCAAGGATTCTGCATTCCACTGAACACTTTGGATGCCTAAAAGCTCTGAATCCCTTAATGGATCTAGCGTAGAAAACATCCTCATGGGACCTTCTGTAAGAACTCTACAGGGTTACCATCACAGCTATTCTTCCTGGCTTTCCTTTCCAGTAGTTTCCAGTTTCATGTGAAAGAGACACTGGTGTATATTCTGATGCTTTCAAAAGATATTTAGTGAGATATAGTCTCAGCTATAGTAATCCATAATGCTTCATAAAAACAGTGATTGTCAGTTCATATTCACTGATGAACTGTTGGTTTTAATCATTTTTTTTGCTTATCAAAGTTATTCAAAGATAAGAAATTCCCAATATAGTGCTTTTTTAATGGGGGAAAACTGCAATGTTCTATTAACTTGGAATCTTAACAAGACATGACTGTACCTATTTTGTTTCCCCACTTAAAATTTTGCACAGCATGATGGAGCAGGAGGCACCATCAAATAGGCTCAGTATCTCCTTTCACAAATGAAGCATGTACAAAGTGTGTCACCATTTCAGCTGGAGCCCTTCTCCTGAAGGCTGTTAATTAGCAAAGAATGCAGACTTCAGTTATTTGCTAGGGTAGATTAAAATGGTTTTGGAAGACAGCCTGGACAGAATGATTTGTCATAGGTTAGAACTGTTCCAACTCTAAGAACTAAGTGTACAGCTTATGCAAATTATTTTGCTAAACACAGGTTCTGTGTTAATTTTTTTAATGCTTTTTCTTTGACTAGCGACATGAATTCACTTGCCAGATCTTGTCTGAAATCAAAAAGAAGTGCCTCTTTCTCTGCCCCTGAAAAAAGAAAAAATGTTTCTGGTCTAAAACATGTCAATAAAGAGCTGGTATGTAAGAATAAAGCAAATATTCATAGGAAGTAGAAATGGAAAAGCCCAATGATATCACCATTCCATCTGCCTGGCACTATCAGACTCCTCAGTACAATGCATTCCCCATTATGCTGAAGATGAGGATGAAAGAAGCACTGAGCAGTGTCTCACAATGCACTGAAGAAACTACTCTACAAATTGAGTCAGAACATTTTCCTGATAACTTGCAGGTGCTGTCACCATTTCCTTCAGTGAAGTTATTCATAGAGCTGGAGTTCTATTTAGAATCATTAACACTAAATTTTGTCCACTTTTATCCAAGGTATTTGGTGCTTTATAGTTTACCAAAGCAACTCTAGAAATATTGCCAAAATATTCAACTACACAGTTATTATGCTTCATTTTAGATGTTCCTGAAAATGGCAATTCTCTGCAGAAATTAGCACTCACTGGTGTTCAGATCATCAAGGAACACTCGATGTAATCATTTACAGAAGTACATTTCTGCTCGTTGTCTTTAGATGACATATTTCATAAGAGCAGAGTGACTTTGCCACCCCTGAGTGCAGAAACCTCACCGGATTTGTTCTCATGTTTCCATCATAAAACTTAAAAACTGCTTCATAGTCCTAAAGGGAAATAATTTAATTTTTTTATCCACGTGAAAACTAAGTCATTGCATCTCTGATAAATCTAGAGATTCAAATGGAGAATAGTCCTCTAAATATAAATGCTGTTTGTATTTAGTTTTTAATGTATGAGTCACCTATAGTAAGGTCTTAAGTATCAATTCATCACAAGCCATAAAAAAACAGATAAAATATATCTACTACAGAGCTTTGACATTTTCTGTATTATATATAATCTTTGGGAGTTGAAACTTTTACAATTCCATATGTATTATACATACTCTTGTATACATTATTTTTCAATAAATATTTACTTTCCTAAAACTACATATGACACAGATGTATGTCATATTTTTTTTACTTTTACTTTTACATTCCCTAAAAGCTTCTGAATCTGATGACCACAGTAATTTTCAAGTAATTGCAGAGTTATATTTTAGATTCAAAACGTTAAAGAAGAAGAGCTTTTTTAACCACTGTGGATCCCTGTTCCCATGGTTCTGTACTTACTGGAACTTTGCTCTCAGGCCTACAGGAAAAAAGTTTGATTAGATTATCACAAAGCCACTGTCTCCTTTCTGCTCCACATCTGGCTTGCTATGCAAGTTTAAGGAGACAATGTTGCTGCTATTTTCCATCCCAGTCTTCTTCTGTCTTCTCTGTCATCTTCTACCCATCCTGGATAGATTAAATCTGTTAATAGATATGATTATAAGGCCCAAGCCTTAGCTGACTCCTTGCATGGCTACTATAAAGCAAATCAGTACCACTGTTAATCATTTTGGTCTCAGCATCAAACAATACCGAAGATTTTTTTAAATTGCCTGGAATTTTGTCTTCACCTCAGCAATGTTTAGAAACAAATCCCTGTCTTTAAATGCTAGGCATTTTTTGAGGAACTGCGCCTGCACTGCTAACTGCCCTTGCACCAGGCTTGCCAAAGCCTATCAAATTTCCTGTGAGTGGGGTAAAAGAGGAGGAGTGGTTTGGAATCCTCTTTTTTTTTACTGTTGCTGTTTCTTTAAAATTGTTTTTATTTTCATAGCTTTGTGCAGGTGTGAGGCAGTGACAAACAGCACAAGGGCAGCAGAGAGCTGGGAACTGAGGAATGTAGACCTGCACCTAGCCAGGATGTGTCCAGGAAGCTGCTTCAGATCACTCATTTGCTACTTGTCTGCTCTTATTTTTTTTTCCTGAGTCTTATCAGAGGAAGGGCACATTTCACATTCTGTGACACAAGCATAAAATTAGCCACACAGGTCAAACTGGGAACATTTGGTGAGTTTCTAGGTACAAGGAATGAAATCCTAACATTACTGATCTCAGTGACAAAAAAAATACCGCCAGACAGTGGGGCACTGTGCCAGTGTTTCCCCCAGTGAAAAATATAAAATTCCAAAGACAACACTAAGACTTCAACAGAGAGAAACTAGATAAAGGCTTCAGGCTTCATAGCCTTTCTCTCTCAGCAGAGGCTAGGAAGGGATAAAACTACTGTGAATAATACCAAGATAATACATATATCCATTTTTTAAAATATATATACAATTTCAGAAATATGATTGCTTCATGGCTGTTTTAAAACAAACAATTTTTCAAATGAGTGCTGAGTTCAATGAAAGGAGAAGGCAGACCTGGCTCTGAAACAGAGATGCTGCTGTTAAAAGTGAGATTGTCATCACAAGCAATATGCCATAAACACATCAAGGCTTAAACAGAAAAATTCAGTGCTTGAAGTTAATCCTTAAACTTGATCATGATCTCAAAATATGTTTTTAAAATTTACAGTAGATTATGGTTAGCGTTTAAAAAGTTTTAAGTAGCGGTGCTGAACTATTTGAGGGCTTGGGTTTGTTTTTCTGCTCTTGAAGTCCAGCAGCAGCAATGTTCTAGAAGTGCAGTTTCAGACATTTGTGAAGTCTGTGGTAGGAGAAAAATCTTTCTTCAGATTTTGCTGTGGGTCTGTGATAGGGCTTTCGAGGAATGTTGTGTCAGTTTCTCTGCTGCCTATGGTTTTTCTTCTGAAGTGGGTAAGTATTACCTTCTTTCTTGCTCTGTCCTTCGCAGACCAGTACAGAACTGAAATAAATCTTATGGTTACATCACTGAGGGACACATTTTGTCTCAATGTCCTAGTAGAGCAACATAACTTGCCCCATTTGTGTATGTATTTAAACCATTTCAGTTGATTGAACTTACAGGCATGACTGGAGAAGAAAACATAGGTACTGACTGCTGCTAGATATGAAGAAAAAAAAAAGGAAGACATCAGTTACATCCTTTTACAAAAGAAATGTGTGGTCAGTGGACTATCTCCATTCCCAGGAGGATATTTGCAGTTGACACAAAGCATTTCTAGGAATTATGCATGTTTCTTTAAAGTGTAATTCAATACATTTCTCTCTCCCCACCTCTTACCATTTGCCCCAACCTGCCCAAATCTTCAGCTTTTGTTGGATAGAGGGTTGAGAGCAGCTGATGACATTTTCCTCAGACATATATGCATACCAAAATCAAAGGCCTGATAACATCTGTCATTTGTAATCACACTTATGGACTGTGAAAGTTGAAAGCAATCCTCTTCCTTCTGCACCAGGACTTTGCAGCTGCCATTGAGCTCTTTGTTGCGTTCCTGGTTCTGCTGCACTGGGTGCAGAGAGACAGAGAGTAAAGCCCAGCCCATGCCACACATCAACTGAGGAGATAAACAAGGTGGATGATATAACACTTGCTATTTCCAGTTATTTCTATTCCAGGCAGAGAAGACCCTGGCAGTGAGCTGCTTGGCCAGAGGCACCCAGAAACTCTGGCAGAGCCAGGAGCTGAACCCAGAGTGTGCTGGCTGACAGAGCCAGTGGTCTCTGCAGCCTAACAGTCATTAGCACCAAGCACTTCCTCCTTCTCCCCACTCAGCTCTTGCACCTTCCCTCTTGTTCTTGTGACTCTCTAGGTCAGTAGGTCTCCTTTCCTTTGCCCCATAGCACCTTTCATGTACTACACGCTGGCATTTTGGGCACTATGACTGTTGTTTTGCAAACTAGCATCTTGAGCTCCTTTCAGAGAATCATAAAATGGCTCGGGTTAGAAGTGACCCCAAAGATCATTTAGTTCCAACCCTCTTGCTGCAGGCAGGGTTGTCAACTAGTTAATCAGACAATAGATCCAGTTGCCCAGAGCCATATCCAACCTGGCCTTGAACACCTCCAGGGGTTGGGCATCCACTACTTCTCTGGGCAACTTCCCAGCATCTCACCACTCCCTGAGTGAAAATTTTCCCCCAACATCTAATCTACATCTCCATTCTTTTAGTTTAAAACCATTCCCCCTTGTCCTATCACTATCAGACCACGTAAAAAAGTTGATTTCCCTTCTGCTTATAAGCTCCCTCTAAGTATGGGAAGGCCATTATCAGGTAACCCCTGAGCCTTCTTTTCTCCAGGCTGAACAAGCCCTGCTCCCTCAGCCTGTCGTCATAGGAGAGGTGCTTCTCTGGACCTGTTCCAAAAGTTCCATACCTATCCTGAGCTCTTTCCTTGCCCATGACTACAGGCTGTTTGCTGCTGAAGTGAGAACCTTCCTTGCTACACCAAGATGGCTTGCTTATCTGTGTGCCTCCATCTCTGTACTCATTTTACAGCATACAAACTCTACCTTCCCCCTGCATTTCATTATTTTTCTACTGTTCTTCAACTTTCTGCGTTGTGCATATCTGAACAACTCTAGTAGTACTTGTATTACTCTCTTGCACTTTCTACTTAGGAACTACATACAGTTTAATTCTATGATGTCTATCTTGTTTATATAGGAACCATATTAGCAAGGTTTATTGCTGGATCTGACATAAAACTGGAAAGAAAATGTCACCACTTTTTTTATCACTTCAGAATTTATCACTTATCAGAATTTGAGGCTTCACATCCAGATCTCTGAGTGGGTGATAGTTTTGTTATCTTCAGAAACATTTTAGTCAAAATCTCTGAATGTGTTGTTCAACACAATGTGAAATTGTGAGGAAAGTTTTCACTGAAACTTTGAAATCTAACCAGCTCTGCTCTGCTGCTGCAGTTATAAAATAATGTCACTTCATGGCACTTTCCTAATAAATAGCTGCCAGCTTAGGGCAAACCAGTATCTTTTTAAAAGGATTGCTTGCCCTGAAAAGTCCATCTCATACAATAACAATACAGAGTCTGAAAGAAACCAGAAAGACAGCCCACGTTCAACAGACCTAAGTTTTGAAGGCAATTTCAAGACGAATAAATTCTGTGAAAGGGCAGGGCAAGGCTCTTTACAAGCACTGTGTATTCTGTTTCCTGTATTAGCTGGGCATATTTAGCACAAGAAAAACACTTTGAAATATGACCATTAACTATGCTTAGAAGGTGAAGCAGAGCTTCTCCCAAGGCAACAACAGAGAGGTTTCATAGCAGGGGTGGAGCTTATCTTTCTGCTGTGTCCTTAACCTTGCTTCATCACAGGCTGGCTGAGGTACCCATTAAATAGACTGGAAGACAGCACATGACAGAATGTCCTGGGGGTGTGCCACAGTGGGTTTGGGGTGAATTTGTTGCTTTAAGTACCATCCCAGCACCTCCCCTGACCTGTGTTCCAGCTCTTGCTACTGCAATTTAAAGCTGGAAGTCTCATATGGCAGGCACACCAAATTATAATACTTGTAGATAAAACCACACAGGCATTGCACAGCAGGTTACTTTAAGAAAAGCATGCTGCTGTGCTCCCTGTTTTTAGTAGAACTAAGGACTTTAAATTAGATCATAACCATTACAGGTGCCTAAGTGTTCTGTCTTTCCCAGACAGAACAGCATAAGAATGGTGAAAATATAACTCAGTCAAGATTAAACACAGAGCACGTTGTGATGAAGACTACAAAAAGCACTTAGGTTTCCATTCTCAGGTTTGTGCCCTAATGCTTTGAATAGATGCTGCTCTGTGGCTACTGAAATCACCATCACCCTTACGTCCCTGTGTGTGATCCTTGCCTCTGCTGCAGGTATGGAAATACACTAGAGTCCTACCTGAGTTGAACTAGCAGATATTTCCCAGTAAATCTGCCAGCAAATTTCCAAATGAATACATACAAAACAGAATTTCTACCACTTCTTCTATAAAGCACATCACTCGGACAGACACCAGCGTTGATGTGCCAGTTCACAACAACCCTTCCTCTGATTGTTCTTTCTTCTAAATAAAAAAACAGTCATTTTCAAAATCAAAAGAAGGGTGGGGAGGAAAATTTCCCATCTTAATGAGAAAGCAATTTTCAATTTATTTTAGATTACATCTTCTGTGGACAAACAAAAGTCAAATACACATTTTATGACTGATCTTGGCAAATTCTGTCCCAAATCAGCACAGCGGTGTCATTAACTGCACAGGTTGCACTGCACAGTCTCTCATGTAACAGTTATAAAAATAGTCTTTTCCCTTGATAATGTCTGAGTGTCAGGTTCAGGAAGCCTGTGTAGATTTGGTGGCCATCCCCTCTCCCCTGTCTGAGATTAGGTACCATCTGGTAATGTTTCAGAGAAAAAAATTTCCCCATTGTCTGTTCCTTTGTCTGATGGTTTGTAACATCTGACCCCAGCTCCATAGGTCGTGGCCTTCACCTCCTTTCTTTCCAATAGACATAATGACAGCAGAGTTAATTTTATATGATACCTCTGGTAAGTGCTACTTGTGAGCTCTGAGCTTTTGCAGCTCTCTTCCTTTCTTTGATGCTAAAGTTTCTGTTTTGACCTTCCTGCAACATTAAATCAGGCTACCCTATCTGCCACCAATCTGGCTCTCTTTTTTTGCAGGGATCTGCCCTTCTGTTTGTCTCTTCAGACTGATGGCCTATGAAAAACGTGAGCTGAAGTTGTGTACCAATTCTCTTTGCAAGGTTAATTTTTATTTTCTCTCTTTGTTGGAACTTCAAATTCACTCTCTTGTTCAAGTATACAGCTCTTGTTCCTTTTTCCGTATGTAATTAATGCACTAAAGGACCCCCTGTCATGAAAGAAAGAGACAGTGTTGGTGCCAAAGCACTTCGTCTCTTGTCTGCTCTTAGGTCAAACAAGGGACATTTTTCTTTTTCTTGTTCCTTTTCTTTTTCTTTTTTTTTTCTTTTTCCTATTTTTTCTTTTTCTTGTTTCTTTTTCTTATTTTCCTTTTCCTCTTTTTTTTTTTTTTTTTTTGTTTATATATTAAAGGACAGAATTCCATTGCAAGACTACCATCAGCTACTGTAAGAACAAGAACTCATGTTGAGTGACTTGCCTACATTCATGGCAAAGGGCTCTGGAAAGACAAATGTGGAGCCTCAAATTCCTGAATATCAGTTCTGTCTTGAAATAAATGGGCTGTCCATCAGTGACACTGTATCACTGACAAGCATTTCTCTGCAGGTTTCAGTGCTACGAGGTCTCACCATGGTCTTCCAGTGTCACTCTTCCTAGCACTGTTCGCTGCTCCTGTCTTCATTACA
Source organism: Numida meleagris (assembly GCF_002078875.1). Taxonomy (NCBI): domain Eukaryota; kingdom Metazoa; phylum Chordata; class Aves; order Galliformes; family Numididae; genus Numida; species Numida meleagris. The sequence continues at coordinate 302,614 of NW_018363448.1, forward strand.
CAGACTGAGAAAAGGAGATGGAAAAAGCTCAGGTTAAAAAAGAACTCTTCTGCAGGGAATCTAGGGTCTGCATACAGGGTTGTATCATGGTAACAAGACCATGTGAGTTATGCAGCCTCCTCTTGCCAGCCATTGCCACTGCATGGGACCACAGACCATAAGCAACCCTTGGCTATGCAGGTGTGTGGTCACTGCTAGGCAGGCATCACACAGGGACAGCTGAGCAATGGGAGGAAGCAAGGTGGGAGTTGTGACACAAAGCATTCCTAGGTCACTTCGTGAGGGAGGTGCATCAATCCCAATTTCCTTTCAAGGTATACTCAGTTTCTTAGCCACAGCTACGTGAGTGCCAGTCAGCACTGAACCACTGGAAAAAAAGCTGTTCTCACCAATGCTCCTGTCTTTTGGTGAGCATTTTTGCACTTTACTCACTGGTGTTCGTTGCTGGGAGTTGGACTGGAATGTTTCTGCACCTATTATTGATTGGGATGATGAGTCAGTTCCGTTCACTTTGAACTAATACCGTGTTTGATAATTCTCGCTTGAACAGCAGTACTCGCCTCTCTCCAGCAGCTCCACCGCGGCTGTGCTCTCCGGAGACCCTTGCTGGAGCAGTCCTAGCCGGACTCCGACGGGTACCGCCGTTCAGTACCGGCAGGGGGCGGGCGCGGCTCGTCCCTGCCGCGGCCGTTCCCGGGGCCTGGGCCCTGTGCAGCAGCAGCTCCCGATGCCTTCCGGAGCGCTGTGCCGAGCCGGTGGAGGAGGGAAGATACACACCGCTTGCTCTTGGCGGACTCTGGCGGCTAAAAGCTTGAGGGCAATTTAATCCTCGTCACTGGGCAAGTGGTGAGATGTCTGAATCTCCTCTCTGGCACAGTACAGCAGTGAACTCCGGAGGTGCTTCTGATTGTTAGTGTAATACCAAAAATTATCAATAAGGAAAGTGGCTGAGACTTCACATAGAGATGAGTTTTCTACCTGCTCTATTTCCTCTCATTCCCTGCTCTCACTTACCTGCTGAAACCCAAGCTGCTGAGAGAAATTCTTCTCTGCAACCAACCAACCTCCTTTTAACAGAAGGCTGCAGTACAAATAGAAAATAAAGCCTGGAGGGCTCCTCTTTGCTGTCAGCAGGGCTTGAGGGGAACTCTAACAGTGAATGAAGCCTACTGTTTCATGACTGCTTTAGTCTGATGCCTGAGTGTTCACTGTTTTATGTACAGACAGACACAAACATACGCAGCTAATAAAAGAATGTGCAGCAATTCATTTTTAATGATAATTTCCTGGATGTTGTAAGTGCTTTTGTCACTTATTTTGTCACTTATTTGCATTCTTATGCAAATAAAATCTGGCTAATCTTAAACAGGTAGTTGTAGCTGTGTCAGTCTATTCTGATCTGGCAGGAGAGCTGCATAATACTTGGAATTCTCTAAATTGTTCATGTCAGTGGGATATCAACAATTAGTACAATAATAATAAATAATAAATCTTCTTCCTTGTCCTCTCACGCTGTGTGCTGGAGAGACTGAGATCCTAGGGTAAGGCAGATCACATTGCCAGATATTGTTCTGTTTTTCATACTCCCAAGCAAGTAGAATTAAGACTGTTGGGACAATCAGAATTTATCAGTTTCTCACTTTCATATACTTGGCTGTGCTAGTTCAGTAAAACTGTTTTTTGAGGTAGCTCCCTTGAATTAATTTAGAAGTAAAATCTTCCCAGTTCTGTCCTGATGAAATCCTGCTTATCATTCTCACTAAAGAATTCCTCATTCTCACCTAGAATTCCTAGGACTGCAAGCACATATTCATTTCGCTTTTAGAAACACCAGGGTTCACTATCAGCAGAAAGACAATTGAATCCCAGAAGCACAGAGACTAGTTTATCTGTAATGTGTCAATAGACCTAGGATGCAAAACCAAGGCCAACTCTCTCTGTAAGAAGCTGCCAGATATTCCTAAAAGAATACTGCCCTGAAATGAAGTTTCATACTGCTCGGGGGAGCATAAGCATCTATGTTCGGTGGTACTGTAAGAGATTCTAGGATTCTCTGACAATCACAAGAAAAGGACAAAGGGACTTTTTAAAGCTATTTCCACATCAGCTGAACCTATGTGGTATTCCCTAAAATGCAGATTTTCCCGTGTCAGAAATTCTAGCAGGTTATCGCCACTCAATCCTATAGTGTCTACAACAGCAGCAATGTTGTGCTCTATGATATACTCATCAAGGTCAGCAGGCTTCATTTGGAGCTGGTAGAGTTATTCCACTGAGACCAGCAGAGTTCTGTGTAAGCAAAGGGAGAACCTGGCAAGAATTTTGCCCTGTGGAGCTGAGGCACAGCAGAGAATACTGCTGCCTGCTGCTTTCTCTGTAGGATCACAAATAACATTTCAGTAGAATAGCATCACACTGAAACTAAACCCAAACGCTTGAATATGGCAACAGAAAAATACAGAACAAAGGTAATGCCTGTATTGCCAGGAACTCATTCTGTCAGGAACTGCATAAGTAGTAAACTATACAGATGTATATAAGATAATGTCTTCTTAGAAAGAGATCAAACATGAACCCATTTTGTACAGCTGTGTTTTGCACTGATGCTTCCAGAACTCGGCAGCTGTTTCTTCTTTGTTTTGCTCCAGATTGTAAAGACTAGTATCTCACATCAGGTGTTTCTTAGAGGGCCTTGCAGTTTGAATAGGACACGTGAGGCATCAGATTGTATCCCAGAGGAGTTGCAGGATCAGGCCATAAATAGTTTATGTTATGTGCCCTAATGGGCCAGTAGCATTGTATGTTTTATCTGTTCGCTTATCTATGAAACAGTTACTCTCTCCACCGAAATTTGGCACAAATTAGCAATCTTTTGTCTTAGTTTTGTTCTCTGAGACTGTTACACCTTATTCTAGGATGGTATACTACAGTCATAATCTCCTGATGTAACAAATACATGGGAGCAAGAAAAACATGGAAACAGAGATTAAATATCAAGGATTTCATATCCGTTCTTTTCAGACTTTTGACCTGAAAAATCAGTTGGTTAACTGATCGTCATTCTTTGCATTGCACACACTTCAGAGCAGGAAAACCATTATCCATTCTGATCACTAAAGGTCTGCTCTGGAGAATTTCTCTTTTCCCCTTATGCAGCATATTAACCTTCTGGCTTTTGCTCTGCCAGAACAGAGGATGGTGAGTAGTTATGGTAATTTTTGTGGCAGATGAATTTTCCTGTGGAAGAATTCCTCTACAGTTGCTATTATTTATTATTTGCTGGCAACATGCTACCATCGCAAAGAGAGACTTTGTGGAACTTTTCTATCTTCATCTGCTCATGAATACATGTATGTTCTCACTTCTACATCATTACAGTGAAATCATCATTTCCCCATGACTGTCTTCATCAGTTGCCCTTACAGAAACTATGCCTGGATAGAAAGGCAATCCAAAATATTACAGATGGACTTGATCAAGAAAGTTAGTGTCTATCTTCTGGAATGAGAGCTCTCATGTGGGAGAAAATAATCAGCCCTGCCTCCTCCGGCTATGCAAAGAGGCCCAAGCAGGAGGCAGATTTTGTGTGACCATGGATGACTCCACTCCAGATGCAGCCACTCAGACCATTTCCAATGCTAAGAACAGTGGCACTCCCATTGTGTGCCTTGAAGTAGGAGCAGTGCTCCTAGGACACCTGGAGAACAACATGAGGAGCGTGGGGAAGTAGAACAGCTCTTAGCAGCACATGCTTCAGCTTGCTGTAATTTTAGAGTACTGTGCTCAAAACCACGTGTGCCCCACAGACAATACCAGTCATTACTCATAACAGAGCTGATTTGATCCTTCTGGACTTTGGAGTCACAGGATAAAAGCTCTGGGAGGGCTCTCTTTAAATACAAACTACAATCCAGTATGAGGATGAATAATACAAGCTGCCCATTAGCCTCTATTGTTTATTTTGATATTGAAGTACATTTATCTTAGCCTTTCCCTAAACATCCTCAGCAGCCTTTCACTGAAGTGGTAAGAGCAGCACAAGGAATACCATGAATACCAAGGTAATCTTATCTGTTTTTTCAAAAGCAAACTTGGCAGATTTTTAAACTATAAACTATATATAAATTATTATAAACTATAGGACACATGCTGGGGCAAAACAGTCCTGCACTGACTGGAAGGGGACAGCTACACTGTGCGCCTTAACAAATTTTTCTCTCCCAGAATGCAATACATAACAGCTCTGAGGAATAAACATCTTTCTCCTTCACATGTGAGTGTTACTATGTGCATGCTAAAATGCACGCTGTTTTACCTGGCCAGTGTGCCACTGAATCCATCAGCATGTTTGTTTTCACATCTACCCAGCCGTAGGTACTATAGTACCTCAGGAAATGTTTCTGAACAGCAGATTATCAGAAAGCAGAAGGTGAGCCTGCAGTCAGTCTGTGGTTTCTTCTCTCTTTGAGGCAAATAGTGTTTATAACCACTTTCCTGTATTCACAGAGCTGCTGATGACTGCATCTTCTTGGAATTTGCTTGCTAGTGCTGGCACATAGTGGTAGGCAGAACCACTGCAGCTGCCTTATGGATACCTTCTCATGGGCTGGCCTGGGTCACTTCAACTTCTGTTTTCAGGGAAGAAGTGCCCAGTGGTGTGTGTGATCTACCTCCAGATATGCTCACAGCTAATAGCCAAGCTTAAGATGGGAGGCAGTAAGAGCAAAGAGTAGATCAGTGCTGTATGGAGCCCAGTGAGGCACTAAACTGCACCAATACAGCAAACTATGAGTGGCGGGCTGGGTGTGGGACATTCAGCCCTCACCTCTTTACATCAGAGCTCCTACTAAAAACAGCATCCTGAGAATAAGGGAGAGAGATTCAACAGTGTCAACATGCCTCTGAGTGAGACAGAAACCTCCAAACAAAAGGTTACTCAGGGCAGAAGGGACTGAATTCAGTTTAACTTCCTTTTTAACTATTGTGTGGCCTCAAAAGTGCACAGCTCCTTGACCTCTCCCTCCTTAGGGGGTAGTTACAGACTCAGGCAGAAGCAGCAACACTCAGGAGACATGCGATAAGGCTGGCTGTGGCCATATACATCCCGGTCAGCTCTCAGCCAGGATAAAGCCCCATCAGTAGGAAGGTTTTCACATTTCACAATCTGTAAGCTCTTTTTGCCTTTATATCTTCAAGACTGTGGGGTCTCTGATCCCTCAGAGACAACACTTGTCACTGATCTCCATCCAAGCATTGATCCATTGACTACCACTCTCTGGGTTTGATCCTGCAGCAAGTTCCTCATCTACCAAACAGTCCACCCATCAAATCCGTATCTTTCCAATTTGGAGAGAAATATGTTGTGGGGTGCCATGTCAAAGGCCTTACTGAAGTCCAGATAGATGACATCAGTGGCTCTTCCCTTGTCGTTTGATGCATTTACACCACCACAGAAGGCCACTATGTTGGTCAAGCAGGACTTGCCTTTTGGTGAAGACATGCTGGTTCTCCTGTATCACCTCCCTGCCTTCCACGTGCCTTAGCATGGCTTCCAGGAGGATCTGCTCCATGATCTTTCCCAGCACAGAGGTGATATCAATAGGTCGGTAGTTCCCTGTGTCATCCTTTTTACCCTTTTTAAAAATGGGTATGATGTTGCCTTTTTTCCAGTCACCAGGGACTTCACCTGACTACCATGACTTTTCAGATATTGTTGAGAGTGTCTTGGCAATTAGATCAGCCAGTTCCCTCGGGATTCTGGGATGCATCTCATCAGGACCCATAGACTTGTGGATATTCATGTTCCTCGGGTGATCACAAACCTGATCTTCACTCACAGCTTTGCTTCCCCAGTCCCCTCCTTCCAAACCATTAATTCGAAGGTTGTATGGCAAGCAGTTATCAGATAAGACCAAGGCAAAAACTTTGTGGAGTACCTCAGCCTTCTCCTTGTCTGTTGTTACCAGCTTGCCTGTGTCACTCACTAAGGGGGGATACACACTCTTGGACTTTCCTTTTCTGGTTGAGGTACCTATAGAAGCCTTTCTTGTTCTTCTTGGCACCGCTTGCCAAGTTCAGTTCAATTTGGGCCTTGGCTTTCCTGACCCCATCTCTACGCAGCTTAGCAGCTTCCTTATACTCTTCCCAGGGTACCTGTCCCTGTTTCCACTGCCTGTGCATTTCCTTCTTGCTCTCCAGTTTGACCAGCAGGCCCTGGTTCAGCCATGCTGGTCTCTTGCCTTCCTTTCCCAACTTCCTACATCTGGGGATGGAGAGTTCTTGTGTCCTGAGGAAAGCTTCCCTAAAGATCTGCCAGCTCTCCTCCGTACCCTTGCCCATGAGGACAGTTTCCCAGGGGGTTTTGTTGACTAACTCCCTGAAGAGTTGGAAATCAGCTTTCCTAAAATTTAGCATCCTATTTTTACTCTTTGACTGTCTTCTATCCTTCACGAACATGAACTCAGCCACAGCATGGTCACTACAGCCCAGGCAGCCTCCCATCCTGATGTTACCAATCATTTCATTTTAATTGATGAGCAACATATGTCCAGTATTGCAACCCCCCTGGTGGGTCCATCTATTAACTGGCTAAAGAATTTACCCTCAGTGCATTCCAGAAGCCTCCTGGATCGCCTGCAGCTCAGTCTGCTACTTTTTCAGCAGATATCTGGGTGGTTGAAGTCTCCCCAGCAGGACTAGTGCTTGCAATTGCGACACCTCCCATAGCTGGAGATAAAAGGCTTCACTGACAGGTTGATCAGGTGGCCGGTAGTAGATACCAACCACAATGCTCCGTTTGCTGCCTCAGTCTCTAACTGTCACCCATAGGCTTTTGACTTGCTCATGACTGTTTTTGTAGGGACAGCTCTTCACATTCTATTCCTTTCCTGATGTAGACAGCAATGCCCCCTCCCCTCCTTCCTTGTCTCCATCGGCCTTGCAGTCTCCACTAGGCTTTCAGATGCTGGTTCTTCCAGGATTTTAGGACTGATTCAGAGTGTTGGCAAGAAGGTAGGAGCTCACATGTTCCTGATGGCCCTCTCAACACCTTATAAAAGGGCTTGCCTATCAGGACTGTTCTAATCTATTGCCAGAGCACAGGAGGTACAGCTGTTATGAGGAATGCTAAAGGATGCTGTGAATGGGTAGGACAAAGAAAGGAGGAAGACTCCATTTGGGAATTTGTAGAATAGATAGCTGAGAACAAAATTAAACATAAAGCCTTCTTGGATCAGATTGCACTCTTCTGCAGCTGGCAGAGCTTTGCACTCTAGCAGGAGGCACACCTGGTCAGTGCTCTCTTTGAGGAGTGTTTGGCAACCACTGCATTTGTTTTTGCTTCAGTCCCTTGAGCAAGAGAAAGGAAGGGGTATGTGTGAGATCGTGTGCTGACACAGTCAGGGGCTAAATCCCACTTGACTGCACCACTCACACCAGAATCAGAAACAATACAGACCGTGGGATCAGGTATGCTGATGGGGGCCCATGGAAAGCAAGGGAAAGGATGTTTAAAAACCTGAGGTTACAATTGGAGAGAAATGGTTAGCTAACAGGAACAGGGATTGTGGATTGTGAAAGGGAAATTACTGGTGAGGGCACACATGGGTAAAAGGTTGCATGTGTGCAGTCTGCTCTGCTGTGTGAAAGAGAGATTGACCTGAGCATTCAGCATTCCGAATGACATTTTTTTGCCACTATGGAACAGCTGCCACTCACCACACTACTCTCCCCTTCTCTTGCTGGCCAAGAGCCACTGCTGATGTTTCAGCTGCATCCATTTAACTGGTTTGAAAGTTTAAAGCTGTTAAATTGATGGGCTGAGTAAGGAGGGTATTTGCTTGCACAGAGTGATAGGGATACAAGGAGGGCTAATGAGAAGATTGTTTTTAAGCCTACAAAAATATGCTATATGGGAGGTACACAGCTTCAAATCTGCTGGTGATTGGATTACATATGCTCTTAAATGTGAAGTGCCTATACAAGTCTGAGGCTTAGCTGGTGCCAGTCTGCTGAGAACCTGCTGAGGTGCTCCTGTGAGTACTGCTGTCTGCCTAGCAGGTTGTAGGGAGTTGTGCTGTTAGCACACAGAAAGGCCCTGTGGTGGGGCTGTCTTGCCCACCATCCCAGGCATCAGATCTTTAACCCAGTCCCAGTGAAAGCTGAGATCCTTTACCTCCATCTATGCACATAACATTGCTTTACAATTGGCTATCTAACACACCAAAGGAAAGTGTGAAGTGATCTCTCACTGTATGATGGAAGGAAATCTCCCTTTCACTCTCTGCCTTTTTTTTTTTTTCCTCCCCAGGTGAAGAATTGGAGTATCTTTCATAGTCTTTTTAGTTTAAAGTGGGTTCTTGAGGCATTCTTTGAATTCATGCTTGTCCTGGTGTTGATTTTTATCTCTAACAATGAAGTGAGCCAAGCACTTTCCCTCTTCCCTAAGTTTCATAAAAATCTCCAAGGACTTTTCTTATGAAGTCAATTTCAGAAGCAAAACGCTAATAAGAAAGGCTACACCTGGACTGTTCTGTTGAAGAATGGTGAACAGCTTTGGATGATATATTTCACTAGTTTATGGAAAATGGCTCACACTGTTTTTAATTTGGGGCAGAAAAAATCCGATCAAAAATATTTTTGGCAGCTGAGTGGAGGGTACATACAAATACTCTTCCAGTGGCAAATATTTCATACAATGTGCAACTGTGATAAGTGGGTTTTATTATGTAGATATTATCCTTTCCTGATTGTCTAGTCAAAGAGAAAATGTTAATGAAAAAAACCTTTAGTAACACATATTTTTACAGTTATTAGGAGAAAAGCACACTGATTTCCATGTGCTCATTCTTAGTTAAACAATGTTCTTGTTTTTGAAGCAGATGTTTGCCCTGATATTCTATAAAGGTAAGAGTTATACATCTTTATTTTCATTTTCCTTGTTTTTATTTATTCTGGCTGGAAATTGCAGTATCTCAACTGTGAGGTCTAAGCTGTATCAATAATTTGGATCAGCAGAAAGAGCAGGAAAGGCCATGACCTATGTAGTTCATTGCACAAATTACTCCAATTGAAGCTTGGGAGAAAGATGAACAAATAATTTATTTGAACTCCATATTTGAGTTATGCAGCAAAAAGCCAAGTCCATGTGTGAGTACCAGCTCCTAGCCTGCAGCTCTAGCTACTTATCCTGGGTTATAGGTTGTTAAAAACACGAGGCAGAGGTAGAGCAACGTGTTACAGGTACAAACAAAATGAAATATAGTATTTCTCTATGGGGGAAGGGATTGGGCTTTCTTATTTCTGAAAAGCTGACTGAGAAATACATCTAGATTTCAGGGAGACATTCATATTAGAATAATAGAATATGTATATAAATATCATATGATCTATAAAAGGAGATGTGATCTTTAAAATACATACTACTAGAAATAATATAATAAATAGAATGCAAGAACTTTCAGTCATGATGTTTCTTGAATGATCTGAAACATAAACAACTCTACTCCACCACTCCTGATCAGCTGTCACATCATGGACCCTCTCAGAGAAGGAATACAGGAAAGAAAGAAGCTGGCATGGCCCCATTGCAGCTGGGGAAGAGACACCAGAACCTCTAAGTTGTAGATACCAAGTTTCATCTTGCTGCACTAAGGATGAAGGGCTCATTCTTTGTCTTTGCAGCTAACAACGATTGCCCCAGAAATTACTTCATGATGAATGACAAAAACACCTTCTTAAAGAAGTCAGTGATTCCCAAAAAAGAGAATGGAGTAGGATATTCATCTAAGCCCTGTGTGCAATACCTTGTGTGCAGATAATTCCAAGGGCATTTATGGGCATTAGATTCCCAGTTTCTCAAGATTGAACACTCACACTTGGTTCTTCCTGTGTCCCTGTGCTGGAGCAGAAGGGCAGAGAGCACCAATCTATCAAATGACAGGGAATTAATTCTCATCATAGACCAATTTCAGAGCAGTAGAACTGGGCTCTGCTCATCAATTGTTCCTGCTTTATGGCTGTACAACTGAAACCTGAATCCAATCTAGCATGATTTAATTTCCTAGACGTTGCCACTTCCTGATATTTCCTGATATTCCTTCAAGCCCATTGCTCACTGTAAATGTAGTCTGGATCTAGGAGTGCCATGGCCACTGATAGACTGATGGCAATATTGTCAGGAAGAGCAGATTTCAGGAAGGTTCTCCAATGATTAAGTATGTTTCTAAGATCATTAATTATCTTATCAGTAATTCAGGAGCTGTGGTGACAACATGCTTGGCTGTGTTATTTTTCTGTGAGGCATGGAGGTATCTCTAATGTACCTGATTGTATGAGGGCTGCTCTGAAAGTAATGCCTCCTATTTTATTATGCTGGCCCATGACATAAGAGGTGGATGTTGGTGGTATGGAAGTAGAGGTTGAACCTTCCTGCCAATATTCCATTAAATTTTGTTGCCACGCAGCAGATGGCAGCAGAAGGGCAGTCTGACAAAATGATGTCTGACATGGAAGTGCTTATGAAGTAAATGTATATGGAATGAATCCTTACAACCCATCTACAGGGAGGGTCAGAAGGAAAATCTGGGGAACTACAGGCCCGTCATCCCGATCTCAGTGCCAGAAAAGGTTATGGAGCAGATTATGTTGAGGGAGATCACATGGCATGTGTGGAAGAACAGGGGGATCAGGCCCAGCAAGCCTGGGTTCAGGAAAGACAGGTCCTGCTTGACCAGCCTGATGTCATCCTATGATTGAGTGACCAGACTGATGAATGAGGGAAAGGCTGTTGACGTAGTCTACCTAGACTTCAGCAAAGCCTTTGACACTGTCTCCCACAGTATTCTCCTAGAGAAGCTGGCAGCCTGTGGCTTGGACGGGTACACTCTTTGCTGGGTAAAGAACTGGCTGGATGGCTGGGCCCAGAGGGTGGTGGTGAACGGAGTTAAATCCAACTGGTGACCAGTCATGAGTGGCATTCCCCAGAGGTCAGTACTGGGGCCTCTCCTCTTCAATATCTTTATTGATGACTTGGATGAGGGGATTGAGTGCATCCTCAGTAAGTTTGCAGATGATATCAAGCTGGGAGGAAATGTTGATCTGCCTGGGGGTAGCAAGGCCCTGTAGAGGGATCTAGACAGGCTCGTTAACTGGGCTGAGGCCAGTGAGATGAAGTTCAACTAGACCAAGTGCCGAGTCCTGCACTTTGGCCACAACAACCTGATGCAGTCCTACAGGGTTGGGGGAGAGTGGCTGGAAGACTGTAGAAGAAACAGACCTGGGGGTGTTAGCTGACGCTTAGTTGAACATGAGCCAGCACTGTGCCCACATGGCCAAGAAGGCCAATGGCATCCTGGCTTGGATCAGGAATAGTGTAGCCAGCCAGAGCAGGGAGGAGGTTATCCCTCCGTACTCAGCACTGGTGAGGCTGCACCTTGAGTACTGTGTTCAGTTTTGGGCCCCTCACTACAAGAAAAACATTGAGCCCTGGAGCCTGTTCAGGGAAGGGCAATGAAGCTGGTGAGGTGTCTGGAGCACAAGTCTTATGAGGAGCAGCTGAGGAAACTGGGCTTGTTTAGTCTGGAGAAGAGGAGGCTCAGGGGAGACCTTATTGCTCTCTACAACTACCTGTAGGGAGGCTGCATTGTGGTGGGGCTTGGCCTCTTTTCCCATGTAACTAGCAAGAGGACTAGAGAGAATGGCCTCAAGTTGCGCCAGGGGAAGTTAAGGTTGGATGTTAGGAGATACTTCTTCACTGATAGAGTGATCAGGCACTGGGATGAGCTGCCCAGAGAGGTGGTGGAGTCACCATCCCTGGAGGTGTTCAAGAAACCTTTAGATGTTGTACTGATGGACACGATGTAGTGGGAAATATTGGTGATAAGTGGATGGTTGGACTGGATGATCTAGGATGTATTTTCCAGCCTTGGTGATTGTATGATTCTATGAATTCTTCCATGCCAAAATAAAATTGTACTCCCTGACATTCGTTGACACTTGTTGAATGTTTATAGAGACCAAACAGTAGATGTTAGTGCAGTGTGGCAGCAGGCACTGCACACTGCACTTTAGCAGTGAGCAGCAACAGTAGATCACCTTGACTGGTGCAGATTTTATGAGCGTGGCGTGCATGCTCTTGTTCATTGCTCCCAAAAATGCAAAGCTAATAGTAGTGACTAAGTTGAAAAATAGTGTTTTGTAGGTGAGAATTGCCTCTATTACACAGTGTTATCATGCTCTTTATACCTGTTGTAGTTACCATGGAAATAAATAGGAGGCATTTCTCTCAGAGAAACCTACAAAGCTGCATTCAACCACATGCCAGGAAAACTACTCTGTGGAAATGAGGGCAGCTAGTGAGTCTACTTAAGTATAACACTGCTGAGCAGAGACAGAAGACAAATGGTGAGCAGGACGAGAGAGGTAATCCTGCCCCTGTACTTGGCATTGGTGAGGCCCCACCTCAAGTACTGTGTCCATTTTTGGGCACCTCAATACAGAAAGGACATTGAGGTGCTGGAGCAGGTCCAAAGAAGGGCAACAAGGCTTGTCAAGGGCTTGGAGAATATGCCCTATGAGGAGTGACTAAGGGAACTGGGGCTGTTCAGTCTGGGGAAGAGGAGGCTGAGGGGAGACCTTATTGCTCTCTTCAAATACCTGAAAGGTGATTGCAGTGAGAGCAAGGTTGGTCTCTTCTCAGAGGTGACAGGTGACAGAACAAGGGGAAATGGCCTCAAGTTGCACCAGGGGAGGTTCAGGTTGGATATCAGGAAAAACTTCTTTACAGAAAGGATTGTTAAGCCCTGGAATAGGCTCCTCAGGGAGGTGGTTGAGTCACCATCCCTGAATGTTTAAAAACCATTTGGATGTGGTGCTCAGGGACATGATTCAGCAGTGGATTGTTCGGGTAGTATGGTTAGGTTGCAGTTGGACTTGATAATCCTGAAGGTCTTTTCCAACCTGAGCAATTCTATGATTCTATGGTTCCAGTCTGCATGTCTCCCAAATGCATGAGCTCTTATCATACACATACTTCAGCTTCTGCAAGAGTATCAGTAGAAGTGTTGTCTTAAGGTATTTACAACAAACAAATCAAAATGTTTAGAGGTATGAAATCAGAGTTCATCTGAGACAGACTTTTAAGATACATAAATAAATTTTAAGGAACACAGATAAATTTGCAGTGCAGCTGTTCCTCTGCAGCAAATACATACATAAATAGTTTCTCTGCTCAACTAAAAAGAGGCAAAGTTGCATCACCATCCCAGAGGGTGCGAGGAAAAGGAGGAAGAATCCCAGTGGATGGCAGCATCCAGCAGAGGGCAGCGGTGCCCTGCCTGTGGGCTGGCGCCTGCACACCCGAATCTGCTCTCTTTTGCCCCGTCTAAGTAAGGGAGTCGAACGACCGCATAGTATGCCGGTGTCCAACCAGCCGTTGCAGTTGGACCTCCAACCAGTTAACAGTTGTGCGTAAGAAAGCTCCGGGATGAGGAAACACGATTGGAGCATTTCTGAATTCCATACCCATTCAGGAAAAATTGATTTTCTCAGGGGAAAACAAAACAAAACAAAACAAAACACATGACTTAGTGGTTAATGTACTTGTAGAGGAATCAGTAAGTAAACTGTGGTTTGAACTAATTCATTCACATCTAATTAAAACAGAAAGGGCAGGGTGGCTCCTTTATTGCTCAGTTAATGAAGAGACTGCAGAAGCTACTTCTGTGTATATTGATAAATGCTGGATTCAGCTCTGTTGAACTAGATTGGTTAAACTGCTACTTTCCATTTAAAGTATATTAAGAGATCCTTAGATAAAAAGACTAAGGTAGCAGTGCTAAATCCCTGAATCCTAAAATCATCTGAAATCTGATTCCAGCCCTGAACCATACCTGTTTCCAAAACTCTAGCCCATCTCTATTGCATTTCATTAGAGATAATTGGTTTGGCACTTACTAGTATATAATATATGAATATTGGGAAATTAAGAAGTTGACTAGAGAAGACCCTAGTAGCTTTTTTCTAGAACTGAAATTATCCCTGCTCTGTGTGCCAGACTTTAGAGATCTCTATTGACCAAGATTATTCTGTGCCTGACTGTATGGCCTACATACTGCAAGTCATTTATATACTAGCTGTACTGTACAGGAAAGAGCCAGTAAGGATGACCTTCAGACCTTTCAGCCCCTTCTCCTGTGTTTCCCTATGCACATAGTGCAGCCAAGGAACTGCTGAAGACCACTTCTCAGCCTAGCAACTGTTAAAACAATGTTTAAGAAGTTCATTTTGAGATAGGGCAAAAGGAGCACAAGGGAAGAGCGGAGTGGCAGATACTCTTGACTTTTTCAGGGGATCTATAACAGAAGAAGAAGGTGCATAAAAAGACCACAATGTCTGAAAGGATATAAGCACACTCATCACCTCAGCGAGACTATTCTCAGCACTTAAAGCTAAGCACAGTCTTAGATACTTGTTAGATGAGAACCATATGTCATATTCTAAGTGAGAGCCTTGGAGTATTTCTACAAATCTTAAAGAATGAACTGTCATGGCAGCCAGGTAAGAGTTAGTTTCCTCTTGACAGGAGAAATAATTAAGATCTGGCTTATGGTCTTTTAACTACAATCCACCTTTCCTTAGAAACTATAAACTAGAACAATAAATGTTTAATTACAAGTAAAACTTTGTCTTTGGAAAGATTAGAAATACAAGGGCTGCTCTGCAAGTAATTCTTCCTATTTTATTACGCTGGCCCACGTCAGAAGCAGATGGTGGTGGTATGGCAGTAGAGGTTAAACCTTCCCTCAAATATTCCATTAAATTTTGTTGCCATGCAACAGATAGCAGCAGAAGGGCTGCCTGATAAAATGGCATCTGACATGGAAGTGTGTATGAAGTAAAGGTGTGTCATTGAATTCCTCCATGCCAAAAAAATAGCACTAATTGACATTCACTGACACTTGCTGAACATTTATAGAGACCAAACAGTGGATATTAGTGCAGTGAGGTGGTGAGTGATGAGTTTAAACAGTGGTGACAGAGATGTGAAAGACAAGCCACATTCAGGATGGCCATGCACAGCTGTCACACCATGAAATGAAGAGCATCTTGATCAGTTTGTCCTTGCATATTGGCAGATTATGACCAAGGAACTGTGTACAGAGCTGTCATACAGCTTCAATGTTTGGAAATGACGATGGCAACATTGGAACATTGCAACGTTTGAGCCAAGTCAGTCCCACAAATGCTCACACAGTGACAGAAAGAATACCATAAACAAGCTTGTCAGGACCTATTGAACCAATATGAGGATGAAGTTAAAGCAGCAATTGATGGAGTGGAAACATGAATTTCCCACTGAAGAAAATATTCAAGACAGCCATCTGTGGTTAAAGTGATGTGCACTGTCTTTTGGGATAGGAAAGGGGTGATCCTTCTGGATTTCCTGGAATTCAGACAAACCATTAACTCTGACCACTACATCATGATGCTAAGCTGAAGACTTTGAACTTCCAGAGTCAGGTCAGAGAAGAAGACAACCTTTCTCTTGCAACACAATAATAGCAGGCTCCATACCAGTTTGAAGACCATGGAGCACATTGGCTGGACTGTCCTACCACACTCACCATGTGATCCAGATTTGGTGTCTTCTGAGTTTTATCATTTTGAGCTGATAAAAGGTGGACTACATTGGCAACATTTTCCTAGTTTCCTGGAAAACAGTGGGTCACCTCCACTGGTGCAGATTTTTACAAGGGTGGCATGCAGGCTTTTGTTCATTGCTGCTGAAAATGCATCGTTAATGGTGGTGACTATGTTGAAAAATAGTGTTTTGTAGCTGAAAATTTACTCTATCAAATAGTGCTGTTGTGCTCTTTGTTTTAGTTTCCATGGAAATAAATAGGAGGCATTTGTATGTAGTGGAGTGCTCAATAACTTTTCTTTTTTCTTCTAGCAATATCAGCTGGTTTTATAGAGGATATTTTTTTTCTCCATAAATCTGACCTCACTTATAAGGACAAACACATGCACAGCAGCAGAAGTGATCAAAGTAAATGATTAAATGAACGGATGAAAAGTGGACTCTAATTTCCACAATATTTTCTTGAAATCTCTTACTCTTGGAGGCATACGTGAATAGCTTAGTATGACTAGTTATAGAATCACAAGAGCTTGCTCTCCTTTCACATTAGAGTAATTCTCAGGTAATTCCATTAAAGTGAGCAGAGGTGTACTGATGTGAGATCACTATCAGTTAAAAATGGAAAATTCCTAATAGCTTATCCATTTCATAACCCTAAGAGTAATGCGCAGTTACTTCTTGCACTAAAACAATATTTAATCCCATGAAATATGAATAGTGAATATTGGTGTTTGTGTGGTATTTTGGTCATTTGGTGGGGTTTCTTTGATTCCTCGTTGAATTTCTTATTCCAGTTCTTATTTTTGACTGAAAACTGAAGCCTGAACTACATAAATGAAATATGAATGAGATAGATATGCCACATTATGACAATGTAATTGCCGATGTCTCGCATGCCTCTTCTCCACTGTTGGCAATAGATCACCATTAGTCTATGATACGTGGAGGTTTTAGACAAGTTATTGAAAAGGCAAAGCAACATGTAAATTCTAGACAGCCTGGTGTATTGTTTCTAGGGCTTTATGGGAGAATTTATCATATGTTACCTTAGAACAATAAGTTGTACAGAATGCATTATGTTAGAGACATTTCTGTATATCAGTGAAATGCCTAAAGATTTCTGAAACATGAAGATGTGTTTTACTAAATCCACTATGAAACTCCTCTTCCTGCTTAGGAACAATTTCAACAGAAACACGGAACTGAATTTGGTGAGGGATGTGAAAAATAATAAGAAGAGATTTTACAGGTACACTTGTCAGAAGAGACAGACCAAGGAGAATATACACTCTCTGATTAATGAGAACTGGCTACAACAAACATGGAGAAGACGGAGATACTCAATGAATTCTTTGCCTTGGTCTTCACTGGGAGTCAGGTTTCCCATGTCCCTCATGACCCTGAATTTCTAGGCAGGGGCTCGGGGAGCAAAATCCCTCTCATGGTTAGAGAAGAGCAAGTCCAAGACTGTCTCACAAGACTGAATGTGTACAAGCCTATAGGGCTGGAGAATACGCGTTCCAGAGTTCCAAAGGAACTGGATGATGTGGTTGCCAAGCCACTCTTCATCCTATTTGAAAAGTCATGTCTGTCAGGCAAAGTCCCCAAAGACTGGAAAAAGAGAAACATCTCTCCCATTTTTAAGAGAGAGAAAGGAAGAGTTGAGGAACTACAGGCTGGTGAACCTCACCTCTGTGCCTGGGAAGACCATGGAACAGATTTTTCTGGAAGCTGTGTTAAGGCACATGCAGGATGAGGAGGTGATCCAAGACAGCCAGCAGAGCTTCACCGAGGGCAGATCGTACCTGACCAATCTGGTGGCTTTCTACAATGGAGTGACAGCATCAGTGGACAAAGGAAGAACAGTTGATGTCATTTACCTGGACTTGTGCAAGACCTTTGATACAGTCCCACAATGCATCCTTATCTCTAAACTGGAGCAATGCAGATTTGAAGGGTGGACTACTCAGAATTCAGAACTGGTTAAATGGTCACAGCCAGAGTGTTGTGGTCAGCAATTCTATGTCAAAATGGAGGCCAGTAATAAGTAGCGTCCCCTGAGGATCAGTCTTAGGATCAGTGCTCTTTAACACCTTCATCAGTCACCTAGACAGAGGGAGTGAGTGATGTAGTTGAAGAAGGGAAGCCATCTAGAGGGACCCAGATAAGCTTGAGAACTGAGCCCACATGAACATACTGAGGTTCAATAAGTTGAACTGCAAGGTTTTGCACTTAAGTCACAGCAACTCCAGGCATGCATGCAGACTAGGAGAAGAACTAATTGAGAGCAGCCCTGTGGAGGAGGACTTGGAGGTTCTGGTGAATGAAAAGCTGGACATGAGCCAGCAGTGCGTGCTTGCAGCCTGAAAGGCCAACTATATCCTGAGCTGCATCAGAATAGGGGTGGCCAGAAGTCACAAGAAGAGAGGTGTTTGTCCCCCTCTACTCTGACCTTGTGATGCCTCATCTGGAGTACTGCATCCAGGTCTGGGGTTACCAGTGCAAGAAAGACGTGGAGCTGTTGGAGCAGTTCCAGAGGAGGGCCACAAAGATGATTAAAGGGCTGGAGCACCTCTCCTACGAAGAAAGGTTGAAGGAGGTGGTTTGTTCAGACTGGAGATGAGAAGGCTCTGAGTAGACCTCATTGCAGCCATCCAGTACTTGAGAAGAGCCTATAAACAGGAGGGAGACCAACTTTTTACATGGTCTGATAGTGATAGGACAAGGAGGAACAGTTTTAAACTAAAAGAGGAGAAATTTAGATGTTTGGGGGACATTTTTCAGTCAGAGGTTGGTGATGCGCTGGAATGTGTTGCCCACAGAAGTTGTAGATGTCCCATCTCTGGAGATATTCAAGGCAAGGCTGGATGGAACACTGGGCAGCCTGATCTAGCACCTGACTTACTGTTTGACAACCCTGCCCACAGCAGGGGGGTGGAATTAGATTATTTTTGAGGTCCCTTCCAAATCAAGCCATTCTATGATTTTAATGAGATCTCATCATAAACTCATTTCAAACAGAAGAGAAGCTCTCTGTTTCAAAATGACTAAACATGCTATTTCATTGTTTTTATGCACGATTTTTTTTTCTGATGTATTTGATACAGGAGTCCTGCAGGAAGGGAGCACAACTTCACTGTCTCCCTGCCTACTTAGCACCAGAGATGTTTGTTAGGAGGCACTACTGTAGAGGAGCCAGGGCTTGCCATTGTCAGTGTGGTGCTTTCTGCTTTGGAAGGGATGCCTACCAGCTGCTGCAGAGGAAGCTGATGAATTCCAGGCTAGACAATGGCACTTCAATTAGAGAATTTATTCTGTAACCAGTACAAGTTTAATAGACAGAGTTACTGGATTTAAATTCCAAAACTGATGGTCACCTCTGGTGCTAGCCTTGCCATTCCCAGGATTTCATTGCAAGTCTCATGGTGCTTATGGTTTGGGGGGTGGAGGTGGTATGAAAAAGATGGGTGCTTCTGGCTACTACAGAAAGACAGAGTTACTTTTAAAATATTATCATGTTGATCCATAGAAGTATCTTCATGCAACTGGAGCTTCTGTAAAACATAAAATCATAAATGCATGATAGCAAGAACTCCTTGATGCTGTTGGGAAAATATTTTACCTGAACATCTTGATCCTGTTACAGTAGCAAGCTTCTAGACCCTTGGTGCACGGAAGACCCTCCCACTCTCAAATGCTGATAAAAGTATGCAAAACAGAAGGTACCACCATCAAATAGAGGTTTCAGTGCAGGCAACAGCTGAGTCACCAGGATAAGAACTCTACCTACTTTTGAGATTGATAGTGTTATAAAGAAGACTGCATGATGTGGTTACCTGCCACAGGAGTGACATCATTCACCTCTCGTCCTGTGAATTACAAAAATATTGACTGTCATGTGATTTCTAAGAAATCATATCACTAACTCGGGAGACTAGCCTGAATTGAAAAATAAAATTGTTCTCATGGAAGAAACTGCTTAGTAGTTTTACAAATCAGGATACCTACTTAGATGCTAAAGAAGGCTTCACAAGTTTGTTTTTTTTTTTTTATGAATAAAACATGTGTCATATCTTTAAAAGCTGAGGTCTAAAATCAATGTTTGTGAAAGCCTTTGCTTAAGTGTGTGAAATAAATGTGAAAGTAAATCACACAAACTGCTAGAGTCTGATACCATTTCCCTGGGAACAAAAAGCAGTCAAAATCTCACATCTGCTGTTCCTGCCCTTCAGTGACTTTTAATTTTGTCTGATTAACACAACACCTACTCACCCTATCATCCACAAGAGGCATCAGGTCTGTTTCATAAAAGGCACATTACTAGGTATTGTCAATAGCTGACAGAAGCCACCAGGAACTGCTTTTTCATCCATTTGCTTTTCTCAGACACCTATAAAAAGCTGTCAATCTAGACCAAACAAAACAAGCATCAGGCAGCATGTAGGTTTTGATGCTGGAAAACAAGGCTTCTTTCTCCATTACTGAGAAGCATATAGACATGCATGTCATCCATGACAAGTGAGAAAATGGGTAGAAGTGAGCTTAAGCACAATGTTCCAGAGCTGGTTGCCTTTGCAGTGGATGGTAATGGCAACAGGACAAAAAGAAGAACCTGGACCTCCTCAGACCAGGCATGTTTCTTCCTGCCCCTTTGATGAAGGCTGTTGTCTCCTAAACACAATATTTGCACTTTGTTGTGAACTGAATGGGCAAAAGGACTTGGCCATGGAATTAACTGCCCTGAGATAAACTAGCCTTCGAGGAATGTGATGGTTCTTTCCTCCTATGCTGATTTCTGGTTAACATTTTGTGGGAGTACTGTGCATATATGGGAAAGACACCCAGGACATCTGTTGAGATATATGAAAAATGGGTTATGAAAAACAGATTTGTCATGTGTATACTAACCATTTCAACCAGAACTAAAATCAGAAGATGACATTAAATACAACATATCCTCATGAATACATTGTGCTGTAATAGTGAATAGCAAGAGTTCACTGAAGTAATAGAGGGAGCTGTATGTGAGTGAAATACATTTTCCATGGTAGAACGCAATAAGGATACCCGGTAAACACTGCTGCTGCTTAAAAGGACCACAGATGTTTCAAAAGCCGTAAGTACTTGGGAGGTTGGTTTCTCAGTCTTGTCCAAAATTCAGCAACTTCAGTAGAACAGTAGCACTAGAAGTGCAGTAAAACTTTTTAGCACTATACATAGGTACACAGTTCAACACTGACTCAAAGGGAAGAATGCTACTTGCTGAGTCACAGCCCAGCTCTCCACTGGTTATCCACTCAGGCCCAAACATGCTTACCTTACAAGAGCTAACAAGACTGCAACCCTGAGAAGGATAGGTGGCATAGAATGAAAGCTTTGTGGATGCCAATATATCAAGGTAACCCATACTAGAGTTTCAGATTCTGAGGTTTGTTGTTTGATTTGTGCTGTAAACACCATACTCACCTCAAAGAGACAAAGCACACGATAGGTTTTCATCTCTACTCTCAAGCACCTCCACAAACACAGCTTGCATGGGGGCTGCAATTTTGTTCAAGCTTGTGCCATGTGAGGGAAGGATTCTATTGCATACGAATACGTGTCTCCCATCCCTCTCCTCTGAAATGTCTGAGCCTTCCTGAAAGGATAAGGGAAAGCACAAAATCCATGCTAAGTTTGATATAAACTGTACTTAAGCTATCTTATTTCCTTGAAACTGTACTGAACACATTTGGGGTGGTAAGGGGAGAGCTTGCGCTGGAAATTGGATGTCTATATCTAACATGCAGCCCTAACATTAACTAGAATCACAGCGGTATCTCAAAATCAAGAAGTTTTGTTTGTATGTGCATTCCAAGGTTTATCAGATTTCTCTCATCTGCAGCCTCAAAAGGAAAAACAACTTCTTAGATACGGTATACTGGCAGGCCCAGCAGACCTAACCCAGAAATATACTTTGGTTTTAAGATTAAAAAAAATAAATCCTCAACTCACATGTCATGCACATGTTAATAATTCGCACTCTTCAAGTACTGCCCTTCACAGCCTGAAGCAGGGACAAGGTCCTCCTCTATTTTCACAGGACCTCTTGTTATGCAAGCTTTCATTCTGAAATTCAAACTCACACAGAAGATACTCAGGTTAGTGAATTTGAAACTCAGCCTGAGCAATCCAAATGAAAACTCTGTTAACTCATCCTCATTCCTCCTCTTAGGGGCAGACTGCTTATTCTCCTAACATCCCAAGACATCCTACCATGTGCAAAGCTTTCTGCTAGAATAACAGTTTGGTTTCAACTCCCCAAATTGTATTCACGTCTCTACCCCATGTGCTGAAGCCTGTATCCTTCCATGTCTTCAAGAGATGGTGAAAAGAAGATTCCTTGATCTTCACTATGACCACATGTAGCGACGTCAAATTCTAAAGGCTGTGCTTCTGACTGAGCAGTCCCTGGGCAAGCTGCTGGCTAGTGATCCAGACATGGTGAGGAGCTTCTGGGGCTAGTTCCAAAAAGTGCAAGGCAAAAACGTAGGGCAGAAACTTGCAGGAGTCTGGTGTATGTTTTTAGGAAGGTTTAAAAGAGAGTATTTCTGCAGCAGAACAGAGGGAGAAAAACGGGATAATGGACTAAGAGAAATGGATAAACTGAAAGTGAAATAAACTCTAGCAACAAATTGTTTAATGACTATGGTCAAACTAAGGCATCATTTCTGCCTGTATTTTTTTCCATGTCTGAAATTGAGGTAATACTTACTTACTGAGTACTTGCAGTATTGGGAAGAAAAACTGGTTAGTCTTTTTGAAGTCCTAAGGAATACGTCATTTTCAGAGACGCAAATGGGAAAGATTGCCAGCAGACAGTAATATCTAAGGAGGAGGTAAGAAAATGAAAGTACAAGCGTTTAAGGTGGTAGACAGAATAAAAGGTGAAACTAGGAATGAACAGAGGTTATTAAAGATCCTAAATGATGGCCAAAAAAAAGGAAGGAATATGAAAAACAAGTTTCCATAAAGAGAAATAGAAGAGCACTAACAAATATGAAGAGAAAAAACAGTGGAAGCTTGGTTAAGAAGGAAGATAGATGTGCTAATTTTCTTAATTTGTTATCACCTGAGTACAGCCAGTGGGTTCCACGTGAGAAGCAGAAGATGGAAAACAGAGAAATAAAAGAAAATATAGGCAGAAAAAAAGAAGTATAATTTGAATGAAACATCTTTAAGGAGTTTTTAATTATTATGTCTGTAGATGTAGTTTTCTTGGGGAAGGCAATATTTTGTTAAAAATCTTCAGTGTTGATCAGAAGGAAGAGAAAATCTAATTTCAGTAATACAAAATCTGTACACATTATACTTGGAATTTCTATGTTTTCACTTTAACTTTTTTAAAATTAAAATCTTATGTTTCTGTAGGAAAAATCATCACTTCCCAGACATCTTTACTTTCAGGCCCATGTTCTCAGTTACACTGGTACTCCTTTGCAGTATGCCTCTCTTTAGTGTTGCAGCAAGATGGTATACCAAAAGGCTGTGAAGGAGCCTATCTGGTATCAGAATTCCATAACAGTGACTTTCAATGCCATTGCTGTTTGGCAACTGCCGACTAACCTTCCTTTTTGTATTTGGGAAAACACGCACAGCATACCAAATCTTCCAGTGAGAACTTCCACCATACAAAAATCATGAAAAGAAAGAAAACATAAAAGCATAATACAAAAAAATAACCTTAGTAAGGCTGAATCCTGAATTGTGCCTTGGATATGTGGTTGCTCCTCAGATTATCCATGAGTAATCCTCTTGCTTTTGCTGATAAATGCCTGAAACATTGGGTAAACTAATTGTGTTCTGGGAGAGACTGTGTAATGACTCCCTGACTGTCAGATCTGACAGCTGCAGTGGTAAATTCAAGTAAGTCACTCTGAGCATATCTGTTGCTTTCTGCCTACAGAAATTTGTCTTAATCGCATTGGTCCCATTTACAAACTTTGCGCTTGAGGGAATAAGGAAAGCTCCCCAGATGATCTTAGGAAAGTTCATACATACAGTAACTCAGATTAAGCCAGCAGAACACTGGCTTAATGCACTGCAAGCACTGCAGCTCTCCACAGACCCATCTCAGAAGGCATACAGCCTCTGAGCAGCATGGCTGGCTCAAGTCATGGACCTGTTCCACCTGATCCACGTTGCTGACTGGAGCAGAACATATCCCAGAGGGGCAGGAGGTTGCTCTGCAAGCAGTGGTCTGTTCACATCCAGCAAATCGTTGTTCCGAAGGCCAGATCTTGACACTGTTCATCATCCCACAGAGCATGACTGCAAAGTACTCATTTCACTGACGTGGCTGAGAATTCCCAGGAAGATGATCAGCAACTGGTTATTATGCAAGTCTCCGGGAGTCACCAAACGACTCTTAAATGTTTTGGTGGACATAGGTATTGTCCATACTGATCTCTCAACCAGACTCTTTCTGCTGTGTAGTTTAATATGCAGAGTCCCACCTGGTTTGGTATCACCCTCACCTCACTGACCGCACAGTGCCTTCTTCATGGGGCAAACCTGAGTCAAAGGCCCTAGCTGGAACTGACAGGGAGACCAAAGCTGAGTATCAGCACTTCTTCCACTGTAACAGACACCTAAATATCTGCTCTCTAGACTTCACCCACCTAGCACAAGTGAGCTTTTGTATTTGTAATCATCCTTATTGCTATGGCCACTGCATGCAGGTATAAATCTTGCACAGGTCCCATTAACATGGGAGAGCAGTTTATAGCTCAGGACAGGGTGCTGTCGTTTTGTTGATAAGGATTGTTTTCATGATACATTCAGGTCTCTGGAGTTGATCCATTCAGTTGCTTTCACCAAAAAATTCCTCATGACAGTGTTGTGCACTTAATAATATTTTACATCTATATTTCTCTGTGCATTCCCAGTGTCTACAGGCTTCTGCTGCTGAAGGTAGGAAAATCTTCAAGAGAATTAACAATGTTTGTTTTCACCATGAAGGTGTTCTCAAGGAGCAAATCTATTTTTGGAATTACAGATATGCTTGCCATTTGCTCATGGAAAATTTAATCAGGCATCTCTGTGCTAAATTTACACACAGGCAACAGGGAGGTACGGCTAATATAGGTCCAACTTCTATTATTCCTATTCTTTCTCTACTTGCAGTCTCCAAATTCATTCATACCTCCCTGTATGAATTCAAATTAAGTTATTAAAATGTGAAAATACACAAATAAGCAGAAACTTGGAGTCCAAAACATTTAGAGATTAAAGTGAGAATTTTTCTCCAAGATGAGCAGAGTCAACATGTGAAAGTGCATTGAAAAAAATAGCAAACGTTATATAAAGAGGGAGGAATTGAGGCACAGATCAGGCACCCCTAGACATGGTATACAGTCTAAATACTTTCTTTGCAGCTGTCTTAAGCTGTGATAAGGCAGTGGAAAAAAACAGTATAGGAGGAACTCAATAGATATGGTAGTAGTTTGACCCACAGCAACAGTAAACTTATGAAGCTCAGTACACTGAAACCAGCAGCAGCAGTTAAACTCTACACAAAAATGCTACTAATAATTGGATGTAAAAATTCATTGTAGAGTTTAGAGCCATACATTTGAAGATTTTTAATTCAGTAAATTATTGGTAACAAATGAGTAAGAAAACCTTCTGTAGCAAATAAACACTTTTAAAAGGTCCTCCTGTGTGCTACACGCAGCTCTGATCATTCAAGGTTATTGCTGACAAACTCAGACTGGAAGAGCTGCAGAAAAGGATTTCAGTAAGGCATACATAGAGTGGCTGCAAGGACAGGAAAAAAAACAAGTAATTATGAAAAAGAAGTAGGTCCTGAATGTTGGAATCTGTATGGGGGAATTATACAGTAATCCGGTACAGCTCTGGCAGGTGAATAGGCTCATGTTTTGCATGGCCACTTAATATCACCTGCAATGCCCAGATACCAATACATCTCTTAGTCTGAACTCTCCCACAGTCATCTGGAAAGTCAGGCCCCATAGTGTATCTATGCCCAGTATATACTCCAGTACTTGGGCAATAGACACATTATACTCACGGGGTGGGAGACACCCAACCCCCAGCTTTAACCATGTCTGGGCTATGGGGATTGTCTGTCCCCCAAACCCACCAATCATCATCCTATCTCCCTGGAATTTAGTTGGATCACCATAAATAATCGAGGTTTCTGTGCCTATTAATGCCATCACTCGCTGTATGTTCTTCTTGGACCAAAAAATAGTTAATTCAACATAGGGCCTCTGGTCCCATCTGGGGGCCCTACGTGCAGGAGAGCTGGCATCCCCCATCACACAAGTAACTGTGCAGTCTCCGATTCTTTTTCTTCACGTGGCTTGGGCATAGTGACCCAAGTCACTTGAGGAGGTTTTTTCCTAAGAACTTCCTTTTTGTTAGAAGATCGTCCAAGTGCCATGCACAAGTTGGTACTTGCTCAATAATTCTTACCCCTGCATTTTTGGGGATATTTTGAAAGTTTTGATTTTCCTCCAGCTGCCTCCATACCTGGAGGAGGACACGATGGGATTGGAAATCGAACCCCAGCCCAGATTAAATCATTAAACATCTGTTTTCAAGAAACCCATATGAGTCCCAATTTAGAAGTCCTTGGGGCGGGTCTCCTAGGTTTAGTTATAGAGAAGACCTCTGCCCCTTCCATGTCCAGATATTGCACCTAGTCAGTATGTGCTTTGTTTCTCCTAGATCAGCTACCAGCTGAGCGGCTCGTAGGACAGCTGCCTCTAAGGCCACTAAAAGGTTTAGTATGGACACTAGTGTGCTATACTGGTGGGGAGGTGCCTGTTGTAAGATGAGGTCCCTCACCCCTACTGAGAACTTAACCAGGTCTAGACTCTCAGAAGCGTCATCGTAAATCACCTTCTTCATTCCCAGTTCTCTGGTATAATTTTGAAGTTCCTCCATCCAAGTCCATAGACCAGTATTTACTGGGACATCGCTTCTATTTGGCCACATGATTCTGCACACAGCCATTATCCATTAAAGAATGATTTTCCTCATTATGCATTACTGTTGCATATAACCTGTTTGAGGGCCGGATGTGTGGTGATTGATGCATGTTTAGAAATCTCCTGTGCATTAATAACCACACTTTTGGCCCCCATTTCCCATAATCTTAAGAGCCAAGCTGGTATGCTCTCTTGGGGTTTCTGTTTAAATCATTGTAATAGATCCATGAGATTGGCAGGCATGTTCAGGCGTGCCACCATATGTAATGTTTTGTGGGCAGGGGGCTACTCTTCCAGCAGCAACCCTGCCAGTCTGTCTTGGACTTTCTTAGTTTTTTTGAGTAATTATTTGTCTTATTCCTGGAGGAGCTGAGATTCCCAGATCCTCTAGCCTTCTTGATTTTCCTTTTATTTTTCAATTCAATCAGGATCCAAGCATCCTGTTGATGTAAGCACATTTCCCCTTCTAATGACATAGTTCTTAATTTTACAGGGGAAATGCAATTTGAAGACAAGGTAGTTCACCCCATCAGAAGTATAATTTTATTCCCCAATTGTTTGATATGAGCTTTTAAAAGCTCATTTTCCTGCTTTAGTTCTTCCTCAGAGGAATGAGGCCATGCTACAGCAGCTGCCACTACTGTTCTTTCCACTATTGTTAGCAAAACCTGTTCTATTTCATTCAGGAACTCTGCTGTCTTTGAAGGGGATTTAATAATAGGACTGTTGACCCTCACGGGTCCCCATTCTTCAATAATTTGAGTGGCACTCAGCCATAGGGAACAGGAGATCCTCCTTTGGGGTATTAGGAGTCCCAATAGCCAGCCAATACATTATCCTTTTAAGATAACCCATCCTAAGCACGTATGCTACTGCCACTCCTGGCTGGCTCACCAAATGTAACACAATGGGAAGTACAACAATGACAGCAGAGCCGCGAGATCCCAGACCACAGCAAGCAAAGATTTGCTCAAATACAACAGCAGCAGACACAGAAATAAGGGAAAGAAGCTGCCTACCTTCCAAAGACCACAGGTATACAAAGGTCTCCAGACAGACACCCTTAACCTCCACTGCCAACCCTTAAATGAGGTCTAGGAAGGGGTGGATCCTGGCTCCACCCCTTCCAGTCACTCAAGTGCACTGCATGCACCTGAACTCCCCTGGGTTGGCCCTGACTTCCTACCAGATGCTCAATCACTGTTTCAAGCTGTGAGTTAGCATTTCCACTACAGAAGCAAAGAAAGCTCAGAAAGTGTAAAACTTCCCTTTTTGGAAGCATGGGGAAGAGAACTGTTCAAGGGAAAGAGAGTGTTTGTACAGAAAAATGTGTATAAGCTACTCTTGGAGAAATATATGCAGGAAATCAGAAGAATATTTAAAACCAGGCATGTCCAACCTACATGTGGATTGGCCCAGCCCATCCTGCACCTGCCCCACGCCCTGTGCCATCATGGCAGCAGCTCTGCCCTGCCAAGTGGCCTTACTCAGCTCTGGATCCACACCCATTACTCAGCAAAAACCAAATAGAGGTGTGTGATTGGCAGTGTCTGAGCTTAAACCAGGGCATGGGGAGGGCACAGAGCAGTGCCAAATAAAGTTATGGCAAATAATTTTATGCATTTTGATCCATTGGCTCGACACAGTCCTGTGAACAGTAAAAAAAAATGCAGCTTTGCTTTCCAGTTTGATAAAGGAATTTGAGAATAGGTTTCAAAACTGCTGAAAAAATCATCAGTTTTTTTTTTGTATATTTGCATTCAGTCGACATAAATACATTACCTGCAAATTTTCAAATGGAATATATACAGTTGCAATCAGATATTCAACTCAAAAAACATATTATGTCTCTTTACTAGACTTTTATGAGATCTGTTTTACCAGAGGAAGTTATCCCTTGCTTCACAATCATTGCTTTTTGGCAGTATACACATTTGTTGACAATTATTTTCAAGAATGGAGTACAGGAACAGTAAAATTTCATCAAAAATCTCCGATGAACACCTTTAGAACTCATTAAGAATTACAGCTACTTCCATTGAACAAGACTGATGCACTGCTTTCACAGAAACATGCTCAAAATTCCCACTAGTTTTATCTTTTTGTTGCTCGCTTTTTTATGCTTTAATAAAAAAATACAAGTCACATATGACTTGAAATGTTTGGAGCCAGGTTACCCCATGAGTTTGAAACAGTCTTCATTTTGCCTTCCACCACACCCACTTTCTGTATGATATCCTGTTAATGCATGTCTCTGACCTTAACTGCCAGGATGCATCTGCTGAATTTTAGTTCTGTGGAGTCCCCAGCTGGTCTTCACTTTTCAGGATGTTCTTGGGTGACTCTCCCAGTGGTACACTGTTGCATGGAGCACTTGTTTCTACATTTCTTCCATGTTTGCTGGTTGCACTGAGTAAGACACAATTTGTCAGGCTCTCCTAACCACAGTGCTTTATGGAAATGAATAGGCAATTTTTAAAAATCACTTTTTAAGGCAAAAAAATCCTGCAGTGACTGATTCAGTATCTCAGCCCATTTCTTTCTCAGAGAGATCCTGTCTTTTTGCTCAAGTCATTGACTGGAGTCTTTGTTAAGCACAGCAGCTCTTCACTAGAATGAGCAAGACTACTTGTAGCTTACACATGGTGCCTGATGAAGCTTTAAGTTAAAACTCTAATGGTGGTCTCTAGCGGGGTACATCCACTGCCCTTAAAACAAGCATGGCACTCCTTGTGTCCCACCCTCCTAATTACATTTGAGACAACAATTTTAACATCCCTACAGAAGGCTGTAGGACTGGTTGCTCTCAGCCTGAGCAAGCAGTGATCTACAGGATCACAGGTGAGAAAGCTCATGCAAAACAGTCTCTCAGTTTTTCAGACCCAGGTTTATGACAGCTGAGCTTCCCCTAAGGGCTTGGGCCAATCTCTACCCAAGTGCCTCTAGCTTCACTGATTGGCTCCAGGAGAGGTTTCCCCACTTTGTGAGGTGAGGCCTTGCATGTGTGTAGGTCTGGATAAGGAGCCAGGTGCTATGACCAGGCACTGTCTACTGCAGTCCACCTTCAGTTGCCAACTGTGTTTTGGGTGCCTGCAAGGATGGGAAACTGCTGTTTGTGCACAAGGTGTAACTGTTTGACAGCCTAGCCTGCTATGTCCTTGTTGCTCCATGTAGTGCTGTTATTGCTGTTCTAGCCTTTGATAAGGCTAGGGCCTCAGATAGCTAGTGTACTTTTAAGTCAGCCTCCAATAATTGGCTACTTTTCATCTGTTTTATTGCCAAGGACAGAGACAGACAAGCCAGACCACTGGCTGGCTAATAAGTAATAGGAAACTTTGCTGAGCCCCATAGTCTTCCACACCAGATGATAATATTTTTAATACCTATAGTTTTATACACATAGATTTGTTGTATCTACAGCTCCTATGGCATGAGCTGGAGGTATGAGCCAGCACATGGTGCATGTGTATGCCAGAGGAAATGCATGACTGCCAAGGGACTCAGCAGAGTAACTCTCAGTTACTCTGCTGTAACTGAGTAACTTTATAGGTAGAACAAACTCTTTCAGCCCTTTGCTCTTTCCAGTCCCCAAATATGACAGCTTAATCATTTTCTAGACACAAAATGTCACCAAGATAAAGCAAAGTTTATGAAGGCGGACTGGTCATATCACAGAAAAATCTGGTAATATATCAAAGTAAAGAAACTCAAAGTTCAGGAAACGTTTGTTTTCCTCGAAGCCTTTCCCCTTTTCTCTCTCTCAGCACTCATAAGGCTGAAAATTCAGCCGGAATGTTTCTTAAACAAATATAGCTCTGTTCTTTACATCACCATACTACTTGCTATCAATGCCACATTTGGTAAACTTGTGAAAGTTGAAACCCAGTTGCTTTGTTCCAGCTCTTCAGAGGTATATAGTCATTGAAATCTTACTGAAATAAACTGAACTGTGTGTTTTCTGTGATTGTTAGAATGGCTTACAGCTTTATATGGCTTATAGAATAGTCAGATTGATTCAAATTTAGGTATGCTTTTCTCCTCACTGAAGTGAGAACATCTTAACATTGTAAGGGCTGAATTTCCGCTGGCAGGTGAAGCGCAGCTGTGCCACACAGGATAGGATCATGGCATTGCACTGTGGGCAGTGGGCTTAGAAGGAGGGAGTCTCCTTGGAGCCAAAAAACATAGGTCTGTTTTCCAGAATTACACCATTACATCAAAACTATGAACAATGCCAGCTTTCCCAAGCATATGTTTCAAGCTTTCTGTCCCTAGAAGATATTTTAGATGAGGCAAGAGGGACTGCAGAGAAAATCAAGCGATTGCAAAAGGGCACTCACAAAAAACCCTATCTGTAGCATAGTTCTGAAGCAGTGCTATCTGAAGCCTCTAACTCCACAGATACCTTGCTCACACCCTTGCAGGTTCAGACAAAATGCTGGTGTTTGGGCTGGCCAATGGGAACTTCATCTCTAACACTCCAGGTTAAATCAGACTAACCTTGGTATCAGCCTTGCACAGTGGACTACTTCGTGACAGAGAAGTGAAAACTTTCTCCCTCAGGGAGGGGAAGAAAACTTCACTTGCAGAATTGAATTATGAAGAGCCATGGTTTTTCACCGAAGCTGTGCTTAGACTGGGTGGTGAGGAACAGTCTGGAAACCAGGAATATTGAGTACAACAAGAGGCAAGTCC
This sequence comes from Numida meleagris, assembly GCF_002078875.1. Lineage (NCBI taxonomy): Eukaryota > Metazoa > Chordata > Aves > Galliformes > Numididae > Numida > Numida meleagris. The sequence goes on from NW_018363448.1 coordinate 333,946, forward strand.
AAGTACAGACTGCACAGTGAGTCTTCTCACATGACTCCCACTCTATCCTTTCTGATGCTTTGCCAGTAGAAAATGAGAAGCTAAGGAGCTATAACCACTTAGCCTCTCGTGGTCATTTTCCCCTGTCTGCTCTGTGAAAGTCATACACAAGCAAAAAGCAAAAATAAATACATAAAAATGTATTAAAGGTCTTGTTTAAAATAGATCAATTCAGGACAATGTCACCAGCATGCATGACATTCACAGAGGCTGTCCCCTCCATAAAAATCCTGGTTTGAGTCTACTTGGATTGCTCCCCATTGAGTTTCTTATGAATGGAGTTTTAGCCATATGCAGGACTTGGCCAGCCAGTCAATGTCTTTCACCTCTTGATGCTTTCTTGATTTCCTGTAACCCACTGCTGATCATATTGTTTTGTTTTTAAATAACTGTATGTGTGGGTGCTTATTAGCTTTTAAAAAGCAATTTACATACCTTAGCAACACTCAGACAAGAAGCAGCCATGGAACCCAACCCAGTAAATCACAACAAGGGGAAAAACAAAGAGGAGGCAACGAGGAGGTGCAGAGCCGGTGCAGCAGGGCATTTACGCTGCCTTCAAGGTCCCAGGAGTCATCTGTGCCTGGCCCTTGCTCCAGGAGATATCCTCCAACACTAATAACAGCCATAGCCCTGGTGGAGCATGGCAATCAGCTTCAGCCAAAAGCAATGGGACATGAATGTTTCTACTAGCTTCCAAAAAAATGATATTCTCTTCTTTAATACTGCTCCAATTCTGCTCCAGTGTGGATTCTGGCCTGCTCTCATCAGTAGTTTCTTCTAGACTCATACAAAAATGGCACATAGAAAGAATATGCTGTGTTGACAGAAGGACCAAGCTCTTTTCATAAGATAATAAGAACAAAGAAATTACTTCTCTATGGAGCTCTGAAAAAAGGTGTGTTTTACAATGTTCTAAATGCAGATTTACCTATCCTGTGAGGTTTGATAGAGATCAAAGCCTTGAACTTCAGCTTTGATTTCAAAAGCATTCTAGTGCGTGAGATGTTTTTCAGTGACGTAATAAATCCAGTTCTGGGGCGCCTAGCTATGGGTCAAAAACTTCAAAAGAAATGAGGAACAAAGCTGTGATCTTACACAAAATTCACAGTAGCAGTTCAAATTTAACAAGAAATCTAATAGTTAGCATTGCATGGAGAGGCTTTGTGCTGGACTAAGGCCTGCAGGTCTGGGTGAAGGCTAGCATAACAGCAACAACATCATGTCATGTACTCCAGCTCCTTTAGTAGAAAAAAGCACTGGACATCTACAGCTAGTGAGAATCTTGCAAAGCAATGGATGAGCATATCCAATATTAACAGTAGTGGAAAGATGATCTCATGACAGCTGCAACGTACCAGTAATTAGAGGCAGAGCTACAGTTCTGTGGTCTGAGGTTGCAGGAACACCTTCCCAGTTAACAGAGAAAATACAAGACAGTTTAACCCTTAGGTTTTCCTTGCCTCGCCCAATCAGCTCTTCCCATCCAAGGTCATCACACCACTTCTGCCAGTACAAGTATTCATTATATATTGAAACAACGTATGTGGAAAAGTGTCTCTCTGAAAGAACTATTCACTTACTCAGATACAACTAAAAATGCTTAGTTTAAAATATATATATGAAGACATTTCATAGAGTCATAAAATCCTTAAAGTTGGAAGGAATCTTTAAAGGTCATCTATTCCAACTCCTCTGCAATGAACAGGGACATGCACAGCTAAATCACATTACTCAGGTCTTGATCCAGCCTCGCCCTGAAAGTCTCCAGGGACAGAATATGGTTGGATTTCTGGGCTGCGAGGGCACATTGCTGGCTCATGTCGAGCTTACCATCCACCAGTACCCCCAAGTCCTTTTTGGCAGGGCTGTGCTCAATCCTTTCGTCCCTCTGCTTGTACTGGTAGTGGGGGTTGCCTTGACCCAGGTGCACAACCTTGCACTTGGCTTTGTTGAACCTCATGAGGTTCTCCTGAGCCCACTGCTCTAACCTGTCTGGGTCTCTCTGGATGGCATCCCGTCCCTCTGGTGTGTCAACCATACCACACAGTTTGGTATGGTTGAGTGCAAACTTGCTGAGGCTGCACTCAACCCCACTGTCAATGTCACTGATGAAAACATTAAAGAGTATCAGCCCCAGGACTGACCACTGGGGGACACCACTCGTCATTGATCTCCATCCATACACTGAGCTATTGACCACCACTCTCTGGACTCGATCCAGCACCCAGCTCTTCATCCACTGAACAGTCCACCCATCAAATCCATATCTTTCCATTTTGGAGAGAAGGATATTGAGGGCTACCGTGTCAAAGGCCTTACTGAAGATCAGATAGATGACATCAGTGGCTCTTCTCTTGTCCATTAATGCATTGACAACATCATAAAAGGCTACAAGTTTGGTCAAACAAGATTTGCCCTTGGTGAAGCCATGCTGGTTCTCCTGTATCATCTACCTGTCTTCCATGTGCCTCTGCAGAGCTTCCAGGAAGATCTGCTCCATGATATTTCCTGGCACAGAGGTGAGACTGATGGGGTGGTAGTTCTCAGGATCATCCTTTTTCCCTTTCTTAAAAGTGGGTGTGATGTTTCCATTCTTCCAGTCACCAGGGACTTCACCTGATTGCCACGACTTTTCAAATATCATTGAGAGTGGCTTGGTGACTACATCAGCTATTTCCCTTAGGACTCTGGGTGCATCTAATGGGGACTCATAGACTTGTGGATGTTCAGGTTCCTCAGGTGGTCATGAACCTGATCTTTGCTTACAGTGGAAGGGAAATTGCTTCCCCAATCCCCTCCTACCAAACTAAACCTTTGAGGGGAGTGTTTTATTAGAAATTTCTGTCGAATAGGATAAGCCATATCTCAAACAGCTCTCTTCAGGGTCAGAAGACTCAACTATGCTCAGCTCATACAGAAAACCCTCAGGCTTTATCCTGCTTTTGTATTTGTCAATACAAAATTCTGCTGGATATTGAAAACAGAGGATGTGGAAATGCTACGAAACTGAATATGATTTAAAACAAATAATGCAAGGCCTACCACCAAATGTTCTCTTCACTGTTGTCACAAAACTGAGTGAAACCCACAGGAATTTTTCTGTTTAGATGAAGCTGCTGCCCTGGTGCCTTAACTTTTAGGAATGTGAGATGGGAATTTATCTGCATCTTGCCATAGCTTGCATATGATCTTACTAAAATGCAAAATTCAAGCACAGAAATGGACCACATAGGAAGGGAAAATGTCAAATAAATTAGGACCAAATATTATGTAAGAGCAACTAAAGCTGAGAAAATGGTAAATGAGGGACAGGTAACCAATGAATAAAATGTTCTCCTGAAAGTCTGAGAAATTTAAAACAAGTGTCTCTCACAGGAATATAAGAAACAAGGTAGAAGCAAACTGAAAAGAGAAAGTGACGTTGTTCTACCTGCTTTATTTCCACTTACTAGAAGTGCAGAAAGTAAACAAAAAGCTCAGAGTTTAGTTCAATGCAAAGTTTAGTTCAAAACACTTTTAGCTTTCAGTTACTAATAGCACATCTGCCAGAAGTTTTACCTCCATGTATGTCTCTCTGATAAACTTATTTTCATTCAATTTTTTTACATGCTCCAAAATTCTGGCTCTGTTTGCATCATTGCCTTGTAGGTTAGTCTGACACTTTGCACATGCTTGCCTTTCTCATGAGCCAGGACATCCAGAGTGATGTATCCTGCATTAGCATTGAAAGAAAAGGAAACCACTCCAGAAATACATGGCAGGCATGAATAAACAAGCATTCATCTACAATATACTCAGCAATTCCAGAGGAAATATTTATCTAAGAAGGATGTGTAGCTTCCGGTGAGTTTTTGCACCAACACTAAAACCTGGTACGTAAAGCTTTAATGAGCAGATGATTTTCTTTCTCCTTTGAGCCACAGAAGTGAATTTTGCTGTTTGCTTTACCTGCTTAAGCAAACAGCAAGTGCTGTTTAGTATATTTCAGCAACTGAGCAGGAAATTTTTCAGATTGTGTTGTGACAACACAAAGCATTCGCCTCTCTTGCAAGTTAGCAACATGGATAACTAGAAGAGGAGATTGGCTGGGACACAGGTAGGCAACCTCATCTCCTCCAATAAAATCTGCCTTCCTAGGCTGGGTCTCAGGAATCCTAACACTGCTCTTAGGCCAAGAGCAGAGATCCTCATGCCTGTGGTATTTGCTCAGAGGGCATGACCACTTTGGGCAAGTCTTTCACATGAGTCAGCTTTAGTTGATCCATGGGAAAATTCCTTTGTGTTGTCAGGCAGGGTTGCTTACAGTTTCAAAGGATATAATCTGACTGAAAGGAAAATGCATCTAAATTTTAGCATATTTGAGTCAGCTCTTCTATTAAACCTGATGCAAAGGAAAGGATGCTTGGTTTTCTTTGCTAGCCAGTTTGAATAAGGAGAACCCTCAATAAGAAACCTGTGCTCTCTGGAATATGCCACTTTTTTGCTGGATTCTACATCATCTCTGACTACATCAAGTATCACATGCAGATATACAGTCAGTGTAGATAAAGAAGAAAAGTGTAAGTTCAGGATGTGACACTGGAGAAGGGAAATTAAAGAGCCAATCTGCAAACAATTATTTGTTTGTCTACCCTGTGTCCCATCAGGTTCTCTAGTTACCAAAGAAGATGCAGGGCAGTGTAGTATCATCCCACTGCCCTTCCACTTTCCTGCATGAGTAGTATCCACAAGCCTCCTCTTCTTCCATCACTGTACATGACCTGTTCATTCAGGACTAGCCAGGGGTACTAGAAGTCTTTGTGTCCTTTTATTGCCTTGTCAATGGCTCAACAGTCTGGTCTCCATCAATTGAATTCCCTGGCAGTAAGCATGAGGACAAATAGTATGTACAGCATGAGTAAGAATGGTAGAATACAGGCTTATCTTCTTCTTACACAGCCAGCAGTAATACAGCCCTTACCCATCCTTGTGGTCTCATGCAGTGCTGCTATATAGATAAATGAGTGTCAATGAACTATGGCAAATACCTCTTGGGTGTTCAGAGCCACTCTGCAGTCCAAATTCTCTTCTAGTATAGTACTGGGTGCCTAAGAAAGCCCCATTTGTTTTCTATTATGTCTCACATGAAGACAAAATCAGAAAAGGAAAATATAATGTATTATAATCATTCAGCCATGTGTCATGTCAAGAAATAAGTTGCTAATCACACTTATTTTTTTTTCCCCCAGTGGCAAGCTGCCATTTCTTTTTTTATGAAGATAACCTTCCAAATGCCTTCAGTCTCACTACTGCTGATTTGTCAAGTTTGTCAAGATGAGCTTTCTTGCGGAAATCAGTCACAACTCCTCATTCTTTCTCACAGCAGGCTCTGTGTCTTTCGAATGTCAAAAGCAAAAGATTTACATTCTGAATTACAACTAAGATTCCTAAACCTCACAAAGTGAAGGTGGTTCAGAGATATGGATCCTGAGATGAAGATGCATAGCTCTTTTATGAGCCTCAGCCATGGCAGTGGTTTCAGGCTGACATGTGGAGGAAGTTAGCATGGCCCAGCAAGTTACTGGACAAGACTTAGCTTTAAGCAAAAGCATGCTCTTTAAAACCTTCTCCACAGCAACTGCAACATTTCACCTCATGTTTAAAGGGAGTTCTTAAAAGTTGTTGTGATAAGGTAAGCTGAACCCTCTGGGAAGATTTCCAGTGGCTTGCAAATGCAGAGAGAGTGAAAAACCCACTAGATGTCCCTCTGCCCCTTTATGCACTCTTAAAATGACTTGTTGCAGCTCTGTTCACGTACTGGACCTGTAAAATGAGATCAGTAGGTACTTCCTTGTTACATTTCTCTTATAGAAGAAACAATATATAAATGTCTGGGAAATGCTCAGTTACTGCAGTAGTGGAAATTCATGAGCAGCTCATGTACCTGCCTGATATCTGATGCCTACATTTGCAAATATATACAGTTTAACAGATTCTGCCATGCTTGTTTCTCAGAAGAGTCTTACCACAGTTTCTCTTGTCTGATACCAACAGTACTATTTGCAAAGAAAGAGGAACAGTTTCTGCACCTAAGGTGTTGTACAGGACATTTTGATGAGCACTAAAATCCATTCTTATGATGAAATACAATATTTGATAGCTAGCCCTTTTGGAGATACATTCTGTCTTATAAAGACTTCAGTGTTGGATAAGGTTTTCATTGTTTAACAAAGGTTTTAGGAAAATCCATTTTAAATTCTAGGCTGTTAATGAAAAGTTTACTGTGGCTACTGTTTTCATAATTGCTGTTACCACAAATGTTAGTAAAGATCGTGTGTGTGTGTATAAATATTGCTTGCTATAACATGAAGAACATGAAAAGTAAATACAATGAGAAATTTAGGGCACAACATTCTTTAATTACAAAACACTAGAAAATCACTTGAAATTGGTGTGCCATATATAGAAAAGTTTTCAGATATGCTCTCTAAATTTCTGATCTTAGATAGCTCCTATACAAGTTCACACGCACTCAGACCCTTCCAGCTGCAGAAGGCTCCTCCAAGGTCAAACAAGCTATAGTTTTGATACCATTGCCTATCCACTCAGAATTTAGGAGATGATTGAATCAGTCCCAAAGCATCTAAAACCCATTAAAATCACTCACTTAGCCATACTAACCGATCAGGGCTTGGGATAATATCAGATGAAAGAGGGAACAACATTCACCTTCAGAGATATGAACAATAAATGACAAAACAGCTGACTTTGATATTATCCCAGAATCGGGATCAAAGTAATGTTAACTACAGTCACAAAAAAAATTATTTTTCAAAGGAGCAGGGGCAAAAAGCCAGACAAATCCATATTTGCTGAACAGCTATAAAGCCAGTATTAGATTCTTACATGTGAGCATTCATGTGTGATTTCTGTCCTCAAATTCTTTTTTCATAGCATTTTTATGAGGTTTTATCAGAGTAGAAGCTATTGTGTAGTCCTACCACTATTCATTAAAAATAGAAATTGCTGAACTAGAGAACACCTTGAATCTTAGAAATTAAGCTCAGCTCTTCTATTCCCCCATTGTTGCAGCGATCACCATGTACTTCAAGACTCCATGTTCTAGGCTCAAATTCTGATTTATACAGTTTTGAACTTTTGATTTTTGAACTGCTTATGTTCTCTTTTGGCATTCATCCTTGGCCATCTTGTATGTCCAGATTTCTGAATTTCAACCAGCAGTCCCCCAGGTCCTATACTGTATTTAAGCGGAGCAGTTGACATCAAACTTCTCTCCTCCTCCACTGGAGTCGCACCCAACAATGTGGTAACTTTGGCTTCTCTGGAAGAGAACTTTGATCTCCTCTGAAGACAGAGGAAGTAGAGGATAAGCAATTAAGTACCTTACCATCTAATTGCATTCTGAATAAGTCATGTGTTTTATGGAAAAACAATGTGATGTCACACAAACATGAAGTGTATCATAATGCATATTCAGAGGACAGAGGTGAGAACAGAACATAATTAGGCTTGTCTCTGTTGCATTGATTCAGTTGCCATCTTTTGAATGTGAGATTCTTTAGACAAGGTGTTGCCTGTGATAGTTATTATTTTGTTACTTTATTCCTTACTGCAGTGATCCATGTCTTTTTGGCATTTTTAAGTCATTTATCACAGTTCTCATGACTGCTGAAAATTATTTGGAAATGACATTAATGTATCATGAAAATACAATAGCTTGCTTACTAATACTGCAAACAAAGCCATACTGAAATATACTATTCGTTGTTTTTCTCTTTGAGCCCTTCCAGTACATAAAGGGAGATTATAAACAGGATGCAGAGTGACTTTTTATACAGTCTGATATAGATAGGACAAGCAGGGATGGCTTCAAACTAATAAAGGGTAGATTTAAATTAGATATTAGGAAGCAATTCTTTGCTCAGAGGCACCAGAACAGGTTGCCCTCAGATGTTCTGGATGCTCCATCCCTGAAGGTGTTTAAGACCAGGTTGGAAGGGACTTTGGACAACATAATCTAGTGGGTGGAAACCTTGCCCATGGCAGGGCTTTGGAACTCTGAAGGCATCTTCCAATCTAAGCCATTCTATGATTCTATGATTCCATTACTCTTTGATTTTTTTTCTGTGTTTGGATTTGCAAACTAGTGTCTATGGTTTGTCCCAATTTATTTTCAGGTAGCAAAAGTGAATACTAGACAATTTTTTTTTTGTAAACTCCAAACAAAAATAATTAGTTTCTTTAATCTGAAAATACAAGAGAAATTTAAATTCACAAGAACTTCTTCTTGATAAGTAGGTATTTATTTGGTTATTTATCAACACTGAAGGTTCTCCTGTCAAAGTTAAAGCAATTTGAAATGATGAACTAAAATAGTATGGAAAACTCAGGAGACACAGAGAATTTCATGGGACCTCCTCAAAAGGAACAACAGGATTTCCATTTATTTCAGTGTGTTTAGTCCTAGTTTTCCAATTACGTTCAATGAAGAGATTTTTTTTACTACTGTTTGAGTTAAAAAGGAACATCTGTTCTTATGCTTATGAGAGGCAATAGAAAAATTCTGGTTTTTTATTGGTCTTAGTATACATTTAAGAGCAGAATCAAATATCTATTCATTTGTGTGTCAATTTAAAAGTTTCATCTTTCCAGCTGGGAAAATGCTGTCAGACCAAACTTGTCACAAAGTGCACATTTTATTTTTGGAACATGCAGCTAACAGTAAGTTGAGAGACTTATTTCCCAACAGAAAATATATAACAAATGCTTTTAGACACTCCTGGAATTAGATCAAGTTTCAAACTGACGGTAAAATAAAATGGCTCATATCATTAAAAAAAAAAAAGAGAGAGAGATAAAGAAAAAAGAAAAAGATGTGTAATTATATTAATAGACAAGTAGTAACAGCATTTATTGTCTCTGCTTTTTGTTGACCCATACATGGGTCAACTGGTATTCATGAGACAGGACTGAGTTACACCTACTTGAGAGACAGACCTCTGTGTTTTCAGGAAAAATGTGGCAATTTTCCAGCAATGTCTTATTCCCTTTTTCCAGCACATCAGTTTGAATACTGCATTTCCCTCGTGTTTGGTCTTCACAGTAATCAATACAGTGAATATTTTATGCAAAAATGATTTCTACTGCAGGGTAGATTCTAAGCAATACTGCAGAATAGTTCCACGAACCAGCTGCAATGCTGGTTTTAGAAAACGAAGTATGGAATTTACCTTCCTCAGGCAGTGGGAACATTAGCTCTGATGTCATTTTTCCAGAAAAACAGCTTGAAATCCAAGCATTTGCAGCAACATCTTTCTGTTGACCTGTGTCATGTGTATGGATCACTACACGCATATAAATAAATTTTAAATTAATCAGTGAGACGATTTCTAGAGCTAGTTAGAAAACAAGAATTCCATTCCACAGCAAATTCTGGAATTTTTGAAACATGTCCTTTTTCAAAGAAAATGGAAAATTGAAACTTCTTAATATGTTCTGTGGAGAAGTTTTAAAACACTCAGAACTATTGAATCATTGAAGCACTGATATTGTTTTGTTTCAACTATTTAATATACACACTTTAATTCTTGCAGATAATAACATGTCCTGAAAAAATCCAATGGAACATTTCCTGATGTGCTCAGAAATGTGCTTTTCCTTTTGAAATATAAGGTGTGATAGAGCAAAGTACACAGCTATATTAATTAGATTTTGTTCAGTGTTGGCATAAAATGGTATTTTTGTTGACTTCTAATACAAAACTAATACCATCAAGAAAAACATTGTAAACATCAGTGAAACTGCATTTTCCAACTAAATCTGAAAAATAGCAAAAATATATGATCTCTATTTTCAGGTGCATCCATTAAATAATTTGTTTTACCTCCGTTAATCTTATGTTACTGTACATAACACCAACAATGTTTCTGACTAACAATCTTGAATCTGTTTTCTCAATCTGAAATAACTGTCTCAAAGTTCTCTAGAGTTCAGGACACACACAAAAAAAAGAACAGCTAAAAAAAATTATGACACTTTGAAAAAAAGCAGTTATTTAATTTCCTAGTTTATGTTAATGAAAAGGAAAAAAAAAAACTGCTTAAAAAAAGTGAAAAGTTTCAAGCAGAGAATATACAGCCAAAATTAAAAGTAACATATGTTCAATAAAAAAATACAATTCTGAAGAAAGATTTTGGTCATGTAACCAGAACATATATGTGTGTGTGTTACATTTTAGCTTGTAACGTAACTTAAAGGTAATCAATTCACTGTATTCTCCCTACCCAATAAAATCATCAGTCCACCTTCAGAATTACATTGGTGTGAAATCAAAACCCAGCCTCACACATGAGGTCTATCTGCACATTCTTACTGCGCAGGAGATGATATTACTCCACTCTGAGGATTTCAAGATGTTATTTAAAAAATAAAATATACCTGAGAATGTATTTACTTTACTATGGCAAATTAAAAGTTTGGGGCTATTTTTAATTATTCCCAAATTAAAATCAGATCATTCATTCTTCTTAATTCAGTAAGTCTTTTTCTTTAAAAAAAAACCAAATAAACAGCATGTTTGGCATGCTAAACTTCTATAGAATTTCCTATTTTCCCAGTCCTAGGATAGGAAATAATCCTTCCTCAAAAAAGAGAGTTTTGGAAAGATGCAAATATCTGAAGTCAACATGTTTTTAACAGATAACTACAGTTCTTAATGTCAGCTGACCCAAAAGATTCTTGTAACAGTCAGGACAAACAAAACCATCTTAGTAGACTATACTAGACTTTTCTGTTTTTTTTAAATCTCTGCTGGTTACTTCCTTTGGCAAACTGAGAAAGCCTTCATAGCATACATACCCTAGTCCCTGCTATTCTTTTCCAAAATCTTTTTTTTTTTTTTTTCTAGCAGGCATGAACTGCTGGTGAGAGGAGGAGGACAGGGAGTAAGGCTGCCTGGATTCTGTCCATATGGCTTTGTTGTTGAAGTTCTTATCAGTTTTGATGTTCTCTTGCTTTGTCAGTGTTGGGCACTTTAGCTTGATTTTTAATAAATTAAAGCTAATCTAACTGTGTTGGATCACTGGGACTGTTCTAGAAAACGTGCATGAGAACTTGCTTGTCAACTTCTTTCTGAATCTACCTTTTGTCTGAGCAAGATCTTGACACAGTTGCTTTGCAATAGGAGAGAAGAAATTGTTGTCAGTGATCTGGTATTTCATAAGTACTTCTAAAAAGGAGGCGGTGGAGAAGTTGCTTAAATATCCTGACATGTTAATGTATTGATCCTGCACTGAGTTGTGGTCTCCCATTGCCATCTGTTTGGTTAGGAGTCAGACCACTGTAAAAGTTCTTCCTTTCAGCCTGACAGATTGAAAAACACTTTTCTCTGTGAGAAATGTGCCCTCAGGGGAAACACTGAGAGATAAGCCTTCTGCGAAGGCTGTACTCACTCACAGGCTGGCATTGCAAACAATATTCAGGAGACATGAAGAAAAGTGGGATTAGAGCATAACTGCTGACATGTTTTTGAATTAGATGTATGCAAGACTGTTGGTCAAATAGCACACTGCCAAAATTTGATCTGTTCCAGGTGCATGTCATGATCATTGTCCACAGGGATAAGGGTGAGCATAGATCACAAAGTTCTCTCAATATCCACCAATTCCCTTGCAAAGTCACATGCAAGCATAACCTTAGGATACCATATATATGGGGCATCTCTGTGAGGGGTACTCATCTTAACAGCCTGGGTGAACAAATGGAGCACCAGGAAAGAATGCCAGTGCAGGAAGCCAGAGGCTTGCTCAGCCAAAATGTGTACTCTGAGATCCAGAGTGGGTTCCTTGCGCATGTCCCACTGTTCCCAATACAGATTAGTGGAAGCAGTAGTAAGGTTGTTTCTTTTGTACCCATTCAGATCCTTTCTGGTGCCCAGTGCACATCCCAGATATTGGCTGCCCTTGCCCAAGGCCAGTTCTGCTGTTGTGCAGCTGTGTGACCTTGAATCCTTCTGGGAAAGTGTTGTGTGGGATAGAGAAGGGAGAAGCCTCACTGGGGGCCTTTCTTTCTCCCTCAGATGCTGTGTTTAAACTTAGGCCCTCAGTCTTGGTCCCTGCCTGAGCTGTATTGCAGCTGTGCCTGCTTTGGCCTTCATTATCTGGACCTTGACTTCACCAAAGCCATTGGATTTAGGGACCTGTTTCTGATGCATGGCAACTAGGAAAGAAACACTGCATGTACATTAAGGGTTGGGAAGACCTGCCCATTTGTTTCCACTGTTGCTGTATGTTCCCTGCAGTGTACTCTCCAAAGATGTACCCTGCTCAATTTTATATGACTGGGGGACTGGAATTTCCAGCATTTCCTAGAAGGATTATAATACAGCCTAAAAAAGCCTAAACATTAGGAAATCTTAAGAGAAAAAGTCTATTTTGAAAAGAAAAAAAAAAAAAAAGAAGCCTATGAATCATAGAACCATAGAATATCCCAATATGGATTGGACACACAAGGATCATCAAGTCCAATCCTGGCTCCACACTGGACCACCTAAAATGCAAACCCTATGTCTGAGAGCATTGTCCAAACAATCCTTGAAGTCCAGGAGGGTTTGTACCCTGACCGCTGCCCTAGGGAGCCTGTTCTAGTGCCTTGTGTTTTGTTGCTGTTGTGGTAAAGATGTATTTCAGTCAAGATTTCATGGATGTTCATAAAGTCAATTTAGAAATATATAGAGAAAACTCTATTTTTGAAGTTTATGGAGAACTGCTCCTCTGTACATTTTTCTGTAGTTTGATATAAGATAACAGAATCAAACCAAATCAAACCAAACCAAACAAATAAAAATAACATCAGTGCTATACAAGCACTTGTTTTCTTGTTGTACTGGCCACTTACTGACAGCATGAGCTCTTTTCCTCTAAAATCCCTCTCCTATTAAAGTTATACCATTATTATCTCATATTAACATGTATTTTTAAACATTAAAAGAAGGAAAGAGAAAAAGCTTTTTTTTATAGGCAATGGAGCATCTGAATGGAAGCCGCTCACCCAGCCCTTTCTGAGTGTGAAAGAGTATGTTTCTTTAAGGCTGGTTATGTGTTCATGTAACAGGGCAAGTGCATACATGAAACAAGTTTTTCCTAAAGCTTTAAGTCTGCAGGGGAATTTTCTAATGATCATTTTTAGTTAATAGGCACAAGTTGTTAGCCTGAGCTGGGAAAGCCTTTTTGTATGTGTGCCAATTCTACCTCTTCTTTTTTTTTTCTTTTTTGTCATGGATTTGGTTCCCACAGCTAATGCTCCTAATTATGAGACTGGGCAAGTGAATGCCAGCGTAACGATATGGAGTGTGCTGGCCCTGACAATGAACACGGAGAGTGGCTGTATGGCCTAAACAACAAGTCGAGGGTCTATTCATCCCAAATGATCTTTTGTCTTGTGTGCCACCTAATCCCACCAAGGGCTGCACCTTGGTATGGGAGACGTGTCCAGAAGAGGTAAAACTGCATCTCACAGTGCTCTCTAAGCACCTGTCATGGGGCTTTTGGATAAGTAGGGGTCAAAACTGAGACACTATCAAGAGTTAGGCCCTTGCCTGTATATTTTAATCACCATTTCCTAACACACATGTACACCAACTGGGAAAATATCCTTCAAAACTTACTGAAACTTACTAGGCAGGTTACAAGGAACTTGCTCAGCCCCAGTGGAAATGGGGCTTTCCCTCCTTGCAGTGAGTATTTTTCCTCCAGTGACTTTCCCTCCCCTCCCCCTCCTTTTCCAGTCTGAGTTAATAAATACCTAATAACTTGCTCTGTGATCTCTGTGAGCAATGGCTCCCACTGAGCCAGTGAGCATGCTCTTAAGAGAACGGTGTTGTAGTGCTCCTCACCTAGGTCTCTGGTGAGAGGTGCTTTTCTGCACTCTGCATACAGTCCATCTCATGGATCAGGCCAAATCTCTTTCCCAGTGACTGCTCAGATCACCAAGCCTCCAACTCCCAACTCCCAGCTGCCCTGTATTGTTGCAGCCTAGCTTGTTTTACATTTTGCACAGCCTACCAAAGCATTCAAGAGCAGGTGAAAATCATGGTGTATGTAGAATATATTGGGGTGGGGTAGGGCTGATAGCATATGAAAGCTTAGCTGTGTGCCAGAATATGTGGTTAGAATTCCTTTTTTTTTTTTTAAACATACAGCAGAATAAAGGAAACAATTAAGGGATAAGAGAGAGATGAGATGATAATCAGAATTACTGGGCACTGTATTACAAGGGCTGCTTCAAAAGTAACATGTCCTATTTTATTATCTTGGCCCATGACTTCCGAGGCAGTGCTATGGCAGTAGAGGTTGAACCTTCCCATCAATATTCTGTTACACTTCGTTGTTGTGCAGCAGATGGCAGCAGAGGGGCAGTCTGACAAAATAGTGTCTGACATGGAAGTGCAGATGAAGCAAAGGTGTGGAATTGAGTTCATCCACATGAAAAAAAATGGCTCACATTGACATTCATCAATGCTTTCTGAATGCTGATGGAAACCAAACAGCAAATGTGAGCAGAGTGAGGCGGTGGATGGTACATTTCAGTAGCAGTAACAAAAACAGTCACCTCTCCTGGTACAGATTTTGATGAGCATGGCATGCAGGCTCTCATTCATCACTGATGAAAATGCATAGCTAATGGTGGTGACTGTGTTGAAAAATAGTGTTTCATAGCTGAGAATCTGCTATATCAAATAGTGTTATTGTGTTCTTTGTATCTGCTGTAGTTTCTACGGGAATAAATAGAAGGCATTACTTTCAGAGCAATCTACAAGTATAATATATTTTCCAAATCCTACTTTTTCCTATAAATAATATTTTTCTGAAATATTTCATTTTTCCAGAGAATTTAAGAAAAAATAAATAAGAAAAAACAGCTAACATTTCTCATTTTTGTCCTATCAACATATTTTTACTTTTTACAGAAACTCTATGGAAAACTAACTTGAGAGAAACCATTTACTTTAAAGTGTTTGTAGGGGAACTGGTAGATCATGGCTTGAACTGGTGATTGAGCGCCTGGCAAAGAGGTATGGCTGGCCCAGGGAGCACAGCCGAATTGTTTGCACCTGTGCTCCCCATGTGACCAGAAGGGGTGGACACAGGGTGGAGCCATGCTGGGCCAGCCATGGAGTGAAGGATGTCTCTTGGATCTTTCCTGGGATGGAGTGCTGTTTAGTGAGAGATCCTCTTCACCAGTTGGGTGTGTTCAGTGTTTCCTTCTGTGTATGACTCCTGGCCTACCTGCAAATACTTTACTTGGTATTGCCAAGAATCTATCAGAAGCAATTTCACTTCTTTGTGAGCAGAACAATGTTTTTCTGATTGTGGAATATCTGTCAACTAATGGTCACAGTCTCTGTGCTGTTCAAAAACATTGAGGACATCTTTTAATAATGTAGTATGCTGTTGCATTGTTTTAATAGTTTTCTGCAAGAAGAAATAAGTTGCTTTAATGTCACTGGTCACATGAATCTCCGACCCATGTCATGTGTGCATTTTTTCCATCAACATAGATGTTATGTATGGAAATACCTCACTTACTGACACGTTAAAATCTGAATTCACTGGGAGTTTGTGACAAATAAACTTAACTGTGTGATGGCTCACAGAAAACTAGAATGTATGTGCAAGACATTAGTATGACTGAAGCAAATTCATGTGTAGATCTCACTGAGTGCTCACAAAGAAATACTTTCAGAGCCTTTTCTAGTTTGAACTGAAAGCATCTGGTGAGATGAGGCTACTTAAAATCAGCTCTTGACACATCTGCAATACCTCTGTAAAAGATGTCTTGCACTGTAATTACAACTTTGTTATCAGCCACAAGATAAATGTCGTTATACAAACACACTACGTTCTCTGCTTTTCTTCAGGCATTGCCTGTGGTTATGCCAGACAGGTAGATTGCTTGTGAGGCTATGGATTCTGCTTTTCTAGTGCATGTTCTAGAGGGAAACTCTTGAAGAACAATACTCTGAGTTAGAGGTAGTATTTGAGGTGTAGCTTTTCTCTTTTTTTTTTTTTAAAAAAAAGAGAGGTTTTTTTACTCTATATAATAAAAGCCCCTATTAGCATTTTCTTTTCAGATGCTTTTCTGCACCACAGCTGCTATGATTCTGAAGACAGGAAAGCAGAACTGGTGTGACTGCAACTCAGGGAAGAAGTTGAAAAAGAGAGAAGGAGAAAAAGAGGAAAAAGTTTAAGACAGCTAGAAGAAAGCATGCCAATTAAATTTTTAAAGAGATTGAGGGGTGAAAAGGGGAAAAATAACTAAAAAGCTGGAAGAACCTGTGGAAAGTTGTGGAGGGGAGAGGGAAAGGAGCACAAGAGAACCATAGAAATGAGACCAATGATGAAGTGAGTAATGCACTGTGGAGAAGCAGTGCACACTCAGTTTAATAAGAAATGATGTGATTTCTTATGTCTGTAAGTTTAAGCATATACAGAAGGTTTTACCAAATCAGGATTTACACTTCCTGCCACTAAGTCAGCCACTTCCTAGCTAAATACTAATTCTTAAACTCTAAGAATTTAGGAGTGATAAAAATAAGACTGGAACCTTATAGATATTGGCAAACTTCACAAATGTGCTCGCAGCAAGGGAAAGACAGAGCTTTTCTTCGTCTTCTGATTTTTAAGGATAACATCAGGAGCAAGGCAGTGTCTCCCAGTAACTCTCCCCTGAAGATATACGCATTTTCAATGACTGTTGAATTAGAATATGAAGTCCCATTTTTGAATCATAGAATGGCTTGGGTTGGAAGGGACCTCAAGGATCATGAAACTTCAACCACCTTGCCACAGGCAAGGTTGCGAACTGCTAGATCAAGTACTAGATCAGGTTGCCCAGGGCCCATTCAACCTGGCCTTAAATGCCTCCAGGGACGGGGCATCCACAACCTTATTTGAAATGTCATGGCTGTCAGGCAAAGTCCCTGGGGACTGAATAAAGGGAAATATCACTCCCATTTACAAGAAAGGTAGGAAGGATGACCCAGGGAACTACAGACCAGTGAGCCTTAACTCTGTGCCTAGGAGGATCATGGAACAGATCCTCCTGGAAGAGATGTTAAGGCACTTGAGGGATGAGTGAGTGGTCCAAGACAGTCACCAGGGCTTCACCAAGGGAAGGTCATGCCTGACCAATCTGCTGGCCTTCTGTGATGGAGTTACAACATCAGTGGACATAGGGAAGGCAACTGATGTTATCTGCCTGGACTTGTACAAGGCCTTCGATGTGATCCCCCATCACATCCCTTATCTCTAAATTGGAGAGATATTGATTTGAAGGGTGGACAAGGAATTGGATGAAAGGTTGCAGCCAGAGTGTTGTGATCAATAGCTCTATGTTTTGGAGGCTGATGATGAGTGTTGTCCCTCAGGGTCCATCTTGGGACCACTGCTCTTGAACGTATTTATCAGTGACAGGATTGATAGATGATGGGATTGAGTGCACCCTCAGCAAGTTTGCTGATGACACAATTGATACAGCGATTGATAGAGCAGAAGGAAGGGATGCCATCTAGAGGGACCTTGATAAACTCAAAAGGTAGGCCCTTGTGAACCTAACGAGAGTCAACAAAGCAAAGTGCGAGATCTCATCTAGCAATTCTGTAAACAACCTGAAGCTTGCTCTCCTGAAGTTCAGGGTCCTGACTCCACTCTGCCAGGCCCACATTCCTCGAGATCACAAACTCAGCCAGGACATGGTCTCTGCAGCCCAGGCTGCCTCCAGTCTTAACATCTTTAACAATCTCCTCTGCACTGGTGAGTACCAGGTCCTGCAATACCTCACCTCTGGTTGGTCTGTTCAATACTTGAACCAGAAACTTATGATTGGACTCCAGGAGTCTCTTGGATCATTAAAAGTTTTAAATTGTATTAAAAGACAAAGAGATTTGGGCTTTTTCCCCATTTTTCTCCGAAAAAATTCTAGAAATTATGTTCTCCATGCATACCATTTATTTTACTTGACTGTTATCCTTGTATTGCAGAGGAGCTTGATAGCAAGCCTTTGGCAGTGCTGTTTAAGATAAATTTTTCAAGTGTGTAGATACTTAAGAGCAAAGATGGGCATTAGTAGGATTTATAAAACCTTGTCACAGGTAGGTACATTGCTTCCTCTTTAAGGAACTCATAGCCAAATGCATGAAGAACTATGCCTACATGCACTTGTACGCACAAGCAAATACTTTGTTTTTGGTGGAAGAGCGTTAACTGCTTTTCCTATCCTGGCAACCATATCTTCAGATTACCCAAAAGCGGTGGCCTGTAGTCACACATGTAGAAAATTCTCAGATTTTATCTTCTAACTTTAAGTAAAACTTTAAACTACTTTATAAAATTTCTGTGCTCTCTAAGGATTTCACAGTAGCTAAATGACACTTTTTTATACAGTTTTATTGATTCATTGTCTATCATGTGATTATAGTGCCATACATTTTGAGCTCAGATGAGAACACTCGTGCATTGAAATTCTCCCTGTTACAAGCCTTAGTTTCACCCGTTCCTTAACACTAAATTTTTAGAAAGATATAAAGTTTGGTCTCAGAGCCAGTGCCTTTGAAAACATACACCATATATGATTCCTGAAGAAACAACAAGTTCATATAAATGGCAGCTTATTTTTTATCTAGGTTTTCTCATCCAGAGCTCTCAAATTCTACCAAGAAATTTAATGCTTTCTCCAGTGCACGGACAGGGAAGCAGAAGGATTGGAAGGCATACAGACTGATTAGCCCAATAATGGCACTAAGCTTCTGTTCTCCTCTTTCTGTAGTCTTCTTATGCTCTGGTAGAAGGTAGAGATACACAAACCATTTCACTTCTATAGCTCTGGAAGATCCAAAAGTTTTTTGTCTCCTCTGTTTACCGTTCCTTTACCTCTCTTAATTCTCCTCTGAATTTACCATTTCAGTACAAATTAAGAACTCATATTCTTAATATGAACTCTGCAGTTAATATGCTTCCCTGTGACTGTAAGGATAGCAGACAGTCTTTCACATGTTATAAATTAGTATGTATCCTAATATATTCTATTATGAACCTAATATATTCTAACTATTATGAACTATTGTTTGGGAACTGTTGAGTCATGACCTGAACCACTGATTGAATGCCTGGAGAAAAGACCCAGTCAACCCTGGAAGCACAGATGAAAGTAATTCACCTGTGTGACCTCCAAACATATATTTACGAGCCAGGCTCAACTCCCCTCTTAGGCCTCATTTAAAGGCTGACTACTGATGAGGAAGGAGCTCTTTCTGGAGATCTCTCCTTGGTAGAGATTTTTCCTGTGGACCCAGAATTGCTCTGGTGAGCACTCTTCTTTCCTTCCTTTGTAGTACCTTCCTATTTT
This sequence comes from Numida meleagris, assembly GCF_002078875.1. NCBI lineage: Eukaryota > Metazoa > Chordata > Aves > Galliformes > Numididae > Numida > Numida meleagris. The sequence goes on from NW_018363448.1 coordinate 353,389, forward strand.
GCTGGTACTTCCACCTCTTTTGTAACATCTTTTCAATTGTGTTGATCTTTCTGATCACTGTATTTGATGAGTCAGGCAGACCAAAATATTAAAATGGCTTTCCTTTTGATCATCTTTAAGAGGGCCAAGGGGGAGAACATTATCCCTCTAGATAAAACCCTGCTGGGGCACATCCCAGGATTTCTGGGTTCACACTTTTATGAATTGATAGCCATAGTTGGAAAATGGGGTCCCTCGCAGGATAGTGGAAATATTTGTCATTTCCCTTCCTGCATGGCAAAATGTTTCTATGGATTAGGTAAAGATATCCTAATTACAAAGGAATGACAACTGGCTGTGTCCACTGTGGCATGGCCACTATTAATGGCACTAAATCATGCAGAACTTTCAAATAGTACTTCAGAAAATGAAAACTAATTACTGCGTGATCATACTGAGAAACTCGAGCAAGAGCTAGGCCTATTGACAGGGGAAAAAAATCAAGTTAAACTTTCCCTTTAAAGCAAATATGGAATATTGTAGTGGAAAATACTCAGGCCCCTGAACCAGTAGACCTGGGTAATCCAAAGGAAAAGATCTCAAGATTGGATCTTGAAGCCTCACTTGAGGTGGATCCCTTTGAGATCCGACCTGTAGTGATGCAAAAAAAAAAAAACAAAAAAGGTACAGGATAGACCAGCAGGGGTGCCCCTGATCAATGGCCCCCTGCCCAAACCCATCTACAAGTAACAGCTTGCCCCTATATGGCATCTGAAATGATGGATTTGGTGCAACGATTTTGGCAGAAACCAAGGGAAAGTGTACCAGCTTGGTTACTCCGATTATGGGACATGGAGGCAGAGTGTTGTGGTCAATGGACCAGAAGATTTCAAGCTCGCATCCGTTACCTTGCACCCTGCCCTTGGATGAAGACTGTATGCCACTGTGCAATATAATAAGGAGAATCATTCCCTAATGGATTGGTTGATGGTGGCATGCTGTAACACCTGGCCTAATAGGGCTGATATACCAGTGCATACAGGTTTATGGTCCTCCATGGAGGACCTCCAAACATATATTCACGAGCTAGGAATGAAAGAGGCAATTAACAGGGAAGCCTTTGAAAGTCCTGACTTAGTAAAATTCTCGGCTGGAATGATTGACCTAATTTTACAACAGGCACCCTCCCACTATTATGGCACTTCAGTATCTGTATTGAACCCCCTGGTGGCTTCAGAGGCCATTATTCAGCAGGCTGCCCAGTTGGTGGCTGATCTGGAGGAGATGGAGCACTTAAGGGCAAGGTGTAATATTAGGACAGTGGAAGGGTCTGAGGTGTATCCAGTTATTAAAACTAGAAAAGCTGTCCCACTGATGCCCTGATCGGGCCCCATATGGGTGTCCCGAAAACAGATGTTCAGTGACCTTATACGGACTGGGGTGGCTTTTACTAAAATCAGTCACTAACGTAATCACATTTTGCTTCAACTATGGGAACAACTAAGGGATGACGAAGAATTTCAAAATACCCCCAAAAGAGCAGGGGTGTGAATGATTGAATGAGTACCATGAAATACTTGGAAACTAGAGGACTTTTTTTCCTTTTATTAGGGACTACAGCCTCATCCCGGAGACTCGGGCCATGATGCCTGAGCCAACTGAGGAAGAAGACTTGGCACTTGCCCAGTTCATGGCTTGATAGGGGATATTAGTCCCCATGTAACTACGGCCTCCAGATGCCTATGGAGGGCCTATGTTGAGCTGGCCATTTTTTGGTCCTGAAAGAACATACAAAGGGTTATGGCATTGGTTGACACAGGCGTGGAAACGTCAATTATTTATGGGGATCCGACTAAGTTTAATGGGAATAGAGCGATGATTGGTGGCTTCAGGGGACAGACTGTTCCAGTTACCCAGACGTGGTTGAAACTGGGGGTTGGGCATCTCCCACCCTGGGAGTATGAGGTGTCTATTGCCCCAGTCCCAGAGTACATCTTGGGCATAGACATTTTATGCGGTCTGGCTCTCCAGACAACTGTTGGAGAGTTCAGACTCCGACAGAGGTGTATTAGTATCTGGGCGGTGCAGGCGATATTGAGAGGCCATGCGAAGCATGAGCCTATTCGCCTGCTGGAACCACGCCAGATCACTAATGTGCGGCAGTATAGACTCCCGGGGGGGCAAGATGAAATATCAAGGACTGTGCAGGAATTAGAGAAAGCTGGGATCATAAGACCTGCACATAGCCCATATAATTCCCCCATATGGCCAGTGCAGAAGTCAGATGGCACATGGAGAATGACAGTAGACTATAGAGAATTGAATAAGGTCACACTGCCTGTTCACGCAGCTGTACCCAATATTGCCTCCCTAATGGACACGTTGAGTAGGGAAATAAAAACCTCCCTTTGTGTCCTGGACTTGGCAAATGCATTCTTCAGTATTCCAATTGCTGAAGACTTGCAAGAACAGTCCCCATTTACATGGGGAGGTAAGCAGTGAACCTTTCAGGTCCTGCCACAGGGGTACGTGCATTCACCAACATACTGCCATAACCTAGTGGCGCGTGACCTGGCAAATTGGGAAAAACCTAACACTGTTAGCTTGTATCATTGTATTGATGATCTCATATTGACATCTGACTCACTGGAGGCAGTAGGACAGGCGGCAGATTCATTAACTACCTATCTGCAGGAAAAAGAATGGGCTATAAGCCCTCAGAAGGTGCAGGGTCTGGGCCTGTGTGTGAAATTCCTGGGGGTAGTTTGGTCAGGAAAGACCTAAGTACTACTCAGTGCTGTCATAGATAAGGTTCAGGCATTCCCAGTCCCTACAACACCAAAGCAGCTGCAGGAGTTCTTGGGTATATTGGGATACTGGCGTTCCTTTATACCTCATTTAGTGCAGCTGCTGAGGCCATTAGATAAACTCACCAAGAAGGGGCCACTATGGGACTGAGGGAGAATGGAACATAAGGCTTTCCAACAGGCAAAACTGTCTGTTAAACAAGCCCAGGCACTGTGTATATTTAATCCTACCCTCCCAGCTAAATTGGATGTTCATGTCACTCAGGATGGCTTTGGCTGGGGCCTGTGGCAATGTCGGAGTTCCATTCAGACCCTGATTGGGTTCTGGTCTCAGGACTGGTGTGGAGCAGAAGAAAGAATCAGTGCAACTGAAAAACAGGTATTGCCTGCCAACTCTGAGTTACAGGTAGTAGAGCCAATAACCCAAAGGTCACAGTTAAGACCACTTTGCCAGTTTGGGGGTGGGTGAAAGATCTGACCCACCTTCCTAAGACGGGTGGCCCAAGCACAGACAGCGGCACGATGGGTCACCTATCTCAGCTAGAGGAGTAGTTTGTCTTCATCACCATTGAAAGAAGAACTTCAAAAGATCTAAGGCCTGGTGATGTATCACAGCAATGTGCCAAAAGAAACAATGGTCGCTCCACTGGAGGAGAGTCCTGTTCAGGAGGGGAAATATCCCATTCCTGAAGATGCCTGGTATACAGATGGGTCCAGCAAAGGTAACCCGAGCAAGTGGAGAGCAGTGGCATACTCCACTGACACAGTATGGTTTGAAGAGGGGGATGGTGAAAGTAGCCAATGGGCAGAGCTGTGAGCTGTGTGGATGTTTATCACCAAGGAACCCGGTGACAGTGCACTGAATGTCTGCACAGGTAGTTGGGCTGTATATCAGGGGCTCACTCTTTGGATCACACAGTGGGCCACCCAAGACTGGACCATCCACGCCTGACTAATCTGGGGCAAGGAGATGTGGTTAGACATATGGAATGTGGTTAAACGTAGAACCATGTGTGTCTACCATGTTTCTGGACATCACCCCCTGCAGTCACCAGGAAATGATGAGGCCAACACACTGGCTTGAGTATGGTGGATTGAGAACTCTCCTTCTGAGAACATCACCCACTGGCTACACCAGAAGCTGCGATGTGCTGGACAAAAGACAGTGTGGGCAGCAGCGAAGGCATGGGGGCTGCCCATAACAGTGTCAGATATCGTTCAGGCATGTCATAATTGCAAAGATTGCTCAAGGATGAGACCGAAACTCTTGCCAGAGACAACTGCCCTCCTTGCCAGAGGACATAACCCTTTCCAAAGGTGGCAAGTGGATTATATAGGCCCTCTCCTGTGATCTGACAGGGCCGGATATGCATTAACTTGTGTCGACACGGCAAGTGGACTGATGCAGGCCTATCCGGTACCAAAAGCAAACCAGGCCTACACCATCAAGGCTTTAACCAAGTTAATGGCCATATGTGGGACTCCACAGTTCGTAGAGAGCAACCAGGGTACGCACTTCACGGCCGCATGTCATGGTTTTGTGATTTTTGTTGTCAGTATTCCACATCATTACATCATGTAAAGCACGGGCAGTTAAAGAGTTAATTCCCTGGTTACTGCAAACTGCCTTTTTTGGTGTGTGGCCCTCCAAGGGGGAGGGGAGGAGGTGCGCTCCCCAGGGGTCTTTGCGTGAGAGGGGGTGGTGAAGCTGCCTGGGAGACACGGGCTCTGTTCCTTCCTGCCCGGCGGAGAAGCATGTGGTCCTCCTGCAGTTTACTGTGTAAGACTTTCAGCTTGTAAACTCTCTGTTACAATTCCACTAGCTCATTTTCGGTATATTTAGTAAAATTAGTTATTCCTCCTCAGATTGGTGCTGCTGCTTTGTTTTAGATCCGCCTACGAGTCCCCTGCCTTTCCCCTCTTCCCTTTGTTTCCCTGGGGTGTGGGTCCATGGCTTCCCTGCCACCTTAGCCACCGGACTGCTCGGGGCCAGCCCCTACCCACCAAAAATATTTTTTTTCCTCTTTTCTCTTCTTTTTTTTTTTTCCTTTCGGGCCTGTCCCCCTTGTCACAGACAAGTTAATTATGACACAGACTTAGATAATACCATGACACCGCAGTGATACAGCGCTGGACAGAAGAGAACAACATTGAATGGCGATTTCATCTGCCATATAATCCAATGGGAGCAGGCCTCATTGAACGTTATAATGGCATCCTAAAGGCTGCTTTGAAGACAGATTCTCAGACCCTGCAGGGGTGGACAAAGAGACTCTCAGAAACCCTGCGGGACCTGAATGAAAGGCCTGGAGACAGTAGACCCAGTGCCCTGAAGGTGCTACAGACAACATGGGCCTCCCCTCTTAGGAACCAAATTATGGGCACTGACAATCGGGTAAGACTCGAAATTAGTAATGAAAATAACCTTCTGCTCCCTGCCCCTGAGAATCTAGAACCCGGTACCCATAGAATAGAATGGCCTTGGAAAGTGCAAGTAGGACCAAGGTGGTGTGGCCTACTTGCACCCTGGGGGAGATTATTGGAAGTGGGAAACTCGGTAGTCCCTCCGGTGATTGGTGCATGGCCTACTGACATTGTGGTCAACGCTCCAGTCTTCGCTGCTAAGGGGACCCTCGTCATGTCCCTGTGGCAGATCAGGACCCCCCTTTGGTACCTGATATAGTTCTGCAGCCACAGGTATCTGCCCAAAGAGTGTGATACAGATGGCTGGGACGTGCCCCAGTGCAAGCTGAAGTGTTGACCCAGGACAGGAATACAGCCTGTATCTTGCTGTGGAAGGCAGACCTCCCCCTCTTACCAAGGGGAAACATCTGTACTACTCCCTGTGAGTCTTTTGAGTCTCTAGGATCACTGAAAGGAGTGAAATGTCATCGAAGTGTTCCAGTGTCGCTGTGAGATCAAGCACGACACCTGGTGATGGCCTATGTGGGCCTGGTGGAACATGAGATGGACCTGCACCAAACAACTGCATGCCTCCAGTGACGTCATTGAGTGCTGGCCCATGAGAGAGCATGAACTTCAGCCACGAACTGATCATCAATAGTCTTACATTGTGTCAATCTGCATCGCGACTGACAGTTGTATAAGCATAGTGGTGTGTTGGATCCCTGTATCAGGGAAGGCTCACCCTCCAGCTGACTCAATCATTGGCTCATGTAGTGAAGGGCTGGAGTGTATGGGAACTGTTGAGTCATGGCCTGAACCACTGATTGAGCACCTGGAGGAAAGACCAAGTTAGCCCTGGGAGCACAGGTGAAGGCCCCATTTAAGGGCTGACTGCCACGGGGGAAGGATCTTTTTCTGGAGATTCCTCCTTCCTGGAGCTTTTCCCTACGAACCCAGAATCTTCTGATACAGGTGAGTGATCTACTTCCCTTCCTTTGTAGCACCTTTCTATTGTCCTTCCACCTCTTTTGTAATGCCTTTTCCATTGTGCCGATCATTCTGATTGCTCCAACTATATTGTAAACCACTTGAAGATCATGACTTACCACAAAGTTCCATAACAGTAGGAGGATAATAATCGTTAATTATATTTGGTATATGTGGAGCACAGAATTTCCAAGTATTAATGTTTTTTGGAGGATACTGAAGCGCTTAAATGAAAATGATTCATTACATTACAACAGTATTGAGAGTTATTTCTGTTGGTTTGAGGCTTGTTAGACCGAAGCACGTGTTTAGTGACAGCAGTAGCTCTAAAGTCTCAAACATAGTTAGAATCACAGTAAAATAACAGCAGTGTAGTTGATTTGCACCCTGATAGTAAGAATAAATATTTGGTAAGCTTTCTGGTTTTTGTAAGGAAGAAAGTATCAGTTGTTTTACTTATCACTGTTGTAGATTGCAGGATATCATATATACCTTTTGACTTTTTCCCATTGTTTCCACTGTAAACAATGACTTTGAATTTAGTGGACAATGTTAGGTTTTACATCCCACTGTTCGTGATGGGTACAACTGTTTCCAAACTTGGGTGTGGAAAGCCAACCTGAAGGCAGGTGTAGAACTTCTTGGAGAAGAGTAATCTCCAGGCAGGGAAAAGACCAGCCTACAACAGTTATTACATGTTACTGCAATGTTTATTGCAATGCTGAGTTTACCACAGAGGTATGGCACAATAGAGCCACTTGAAGGAGTGGCCTCGCAGAGTAGCTGTGATGTAATCCTATTTGAAGCAGTCACTGAGCAATGACGGGATTCAAGTTCATGGAATCAGGAAATCATAGAATAGCTTGGTTTGGAAGGGACCTTAAAGATCATCTAGTTCCAACTCCCCAGCCATGAGCAGGGTTGACGCTCACAAGATCAGGCTCCGAAGGATCCCATCCAACTTGGCCTTAAAGGCTTCCAGGCATGGGGCATCCACAACTTCTCTAGCTGTCCTGGTGCCTCACCACCCTCTGAGTATAGAAATTATCCTAATACTTGATATGAATTTGCCATTCTCAAGTTGAAAAAGATGTTCCCTTTTCCTATCACTATCAGACTGCATAAAAAGTCAATTTCCTTCTTGTTTATAATCTCTCCTTATTTATAATTCCTCTTGAAGCACTGGAAGGCTGCAATGAAGTCTCTCCAGAGCTTTCTCTTTTCCAAGCTAAACAAGCCCAGCTCCCTCAACCTTTCTTTGTAGGAGAGGTGCTCTAGCCCTCTGATCATCTTTGTGACTTTCCTATGGATCTTCTCCAACAGCTCTGCATCTTTCTTGTCCTGGAGGCCCCAGGCCTGGTTGGAGTATTCTAGATGGAACCTGACAAAGGAAGAGTAAAGGGGATAGTTGCTTCCCTTGCCCTGCTGGCCACCCCTCTTTTAATGCAGCCCAGGATACTGATGGCCTTCTGGGCTACAAGAGCACACTGCTGGCTCATGTCCAGCTTTTGGTCCACTAGCACCCCCAAGTCCATCTCTGCAGGGCTGCTCTCAAGCAGTTCTCCCAGTCTGCACACATCCCTAGTATTGCCCTGACCCAAGTGCAAAACCTTACCCTTGAACTTGTTGAACCTCATTAAGTTTGTGTAGGCCCACTTTTCACTCTCGTCATTTCCCTTTGGATGGTGTTCCTTCCTTCTATCATAACAAGTACAACTCTCAGTTTAGTGTCATCAGCAAATGTGCTGTGAATGCACTCAATCTCACTATCTAGGTAACTGGTAGAGATGTTAAAGAGTACCAGTTTCATGATGGAGAGCTTGGGGACATCACTCATCACCAGTCTCTACCTGGACATGGAGCCACTGACCACAACCCCCTGGCTGCAACTATCCATACCACTCCAGTTTAGAGATAAGGGTGGGGGTGGGATCATATCAAAGGCCTTGCAGAAGTCATCAGGAGTAAATAACATCAGTTGCTCTTCCCTTAACTACTGCTGCCATTCAGTTATAGAAGGCCACCAGACTGGTATTGTCTACATGTGACATTTCTAGTGCACCGTCAGCTTTTCCACCCAGTTCAGTTTAACTACATTCTGGAATAACAAGAAGGGAGTAATGTAGTTTGTGTCACCCATGCCTGTCTGAAGGAGCCTCTCAGTTAAAGCTGGTCTGGAGACCTCTTCCTTTGTCAAATCAAAACTCTTAGGAACACATGCTCAAAGGTATGTGGGCATCTAAAGGCAAAGTCAGCCACCCACTGGATTTCAAGAACGCTTCTTCTATCAGAAAACCTACCTGATGCATATTTGTGTCCTTAGGCACCTATGTACCTTTGAAAAGTTGGCCTTTAGCCCCCCCATCTTTATGAAATCATTTCCCCTGGAATAAGTGTCTCAATTTTTAAGAATGAGGTGCTTTCTTTTAAATCCAGTACAAATAAGCAGTGTAGATAAATCACCACAAGACCAGTGACACCAGACAGGCATTTGGCAAGTAACTTGTAACTATATCATTTTTAATGTGCCTGCCTATGTTAATGCATGGCTAAAGAGTTTAAATCCTGTTGCAGAAGGATTTTTAATGCATTTTTTAAATTTGCAACAGCTTTCCAAAAACAAGGTGCTTCTGTCAGAATTAGGGAGTATTAAAAAGTGGTTTCCTAAAAACTCATTTTCCCCATAGTTTAATCAACTGCAGAAGTGAGCAATTAGATATTTTAAATAATAAAATACTGAACATAAAGAAAAAATGGACACGACCTCTTAACTAGCTGAGGCAAGGAAAAAATCCTTCAGAAGCACAGTGATGCAGTGTTATCTATTATAAAGTACGCTACCAACTCCTCCCAGAGATACCAAACTAGACAGATACTTCTTTTAATACAATGTGATAATCCCCACACAGATACTTTTCTCCTTGTTAAGGAATACCTAAGTATTGTCTGCACGTTGAACTGCTGCAATTCTCCAAAGTGCTTAGTGTTTGATGTCCTGAGATATTTCCTCGTGTTACGAATATCCTGCAGCTGAATGAACAGCTTAGAGTTTGTACTGGGCTTTTAATCCCTCTTGATGTTATGAGAAAAACAGCAGACAATCCACCAGGCAGAAGAAATGTAATTTCATATTCACAAAGAGATCATCATTACAACCACCTCAGAATTTGGTAATTATATTCTGCCAGAAATATGTAATAAAATGGAAAGTCACTTCTTAACAGTCGTCATTATGTTTATGAACTTTAAGTTATCACACAAAGAGAGAAAGCAAACAAAATGTACTCTTTCTGTGTCTGTTCTGTATCTAGGGCAGCATGTCCTCCTTTTACATATCAGAGCAACAATGCTCTTCCTGCTCATCAGAGAGGAAAGAGAGGGGAAATAAAATTTGTCTTTCTCCTGAAGTAAATAAGAAGGTATAGTAAAGCAAATTGAGACAAAAGGAGCAAGGAAGGACATGGATCTCCTAAGGGTGATTGACTGTGTTTGAAGATAGATGTCTAAGGCACTAATACACTTCTCAGTATATGCGAGTCTAGGCTACATGCTTACCTGTCTCAATAGCTCAGGTAAGGTGGTGAACTGGGGAGATTTGCAAACAGACAAGACAGTATGATGAGTCGAATTCACTGTGACAATGCCCAAACTTCCCCAAAGCACATTTCATATTGTGGACCACATGTGCTGACTTTGATTACTGCATACATACCAATATCCTATGGATTCTTGAAAGATACTATAATGGAGGCACAAGTTAAGTCATTTATGAAACAGACAAGACAAACAACACAAAGAGTGCATGGCTTTGTGATTGTTTGTGTCAATATATTCAAAGCAGTAGAAAACCTGTAGCAGTGATGAAGTACGTTAACTGATAACGGCTAATTTGAAAAATAGTTCACTGGACATAGTAGCAATGGTAACCATTAAGATAAAGATTGTCTCTTTTTCTGGTTAGCAGGCTGTTTTACATCACCAATCCCATTTTCTACAATTTTCAACTGACTTGTTTCTGAACAGCTATGTTCACATAGTCAACAGCCACAGCTGGCCATCTATTGCATTTGGGATTACTTCCCTGTAGTAACTATATAACTGGGAATATAAATTGCAAAATTCATTTAAAGACTTTTGTACAGATATTTGTTTGTGTTAAGAAAGGAGAAAATCTTTGATTCACAATGAAATTGCAAAGTTAGTCAAATTAGTAAACACTTCCCGAGCCAAAAATCATATATNGGGGGGTGTTAGTATTTCTGAATCAGTTGGTTTCATATTTGACCAGTTCTAGCTCACAGGTACAAAAAGGAAAAAAAGATACATATGTGTCAACAAGTTAATTTTGGCAAGTAGGGGAATATAGAAGATATTGAAATACATTCAATAAACTATGTTGCCATTTTCATCACCTATCTTTGCCTTCCACACAGCTATTTGCTCCTCTTGTTCATCCAGTGCATCTTAAAGCTCATAAGCTCTGTAAAACATCATGTACCAGCTGTGTAGAGTGGACCCTGATCTGGTGAGCTCCCTTGGCATTTATGCAGTACTAACATTATTAATAACAATAGCAAAAAAAAAAAAAAAGAACCACTAAGTTTATATTCATTTGTATTAATGTTCATTGCCAAAGATTCCAAACAGACACGAGTTACAGAAGAAAATCTTCCAGCTAATTCCAGCATCCAAAGATGAGTAACTGCTATAGAGGAATAAAATCCACTAACAAATGAGGACAAGGAAGAGGAAAGTTGTTATTGAGTTAAATGAGCAACAATGAACTCCTCTTTCAAATAAAGCCCTAACCATACAGATAATCACTGGTCTTTTATAGCCTTGTACCATGACCACAGAACTTCTTGGACTTGCCTCCTGAGGTAGATCCCTCACAGTGATCAGTCACAGCTTCCAAACTGATTAAGTGGCTGCTGAAAGTTTTTTTGAACTAACTGAATCCCAGGAAGTTTCCCAGGGAAGACCTCATCTGAGGGAAGACCTTACTTACGCTGTAAGTTTCATGGTAGGTCTAGAGTCCACAGGGGCCAGGCCTGAACAACACTACAAGGACTTCACAGCTCCTCAGCCATAGGCACGTTTTACAGCTTTCAGCATTGCTGGCACTCTACCTGTTGAAATAACTGCAACATGAACAATTCTGACTGCCTTTCCAGCATGTCATAAGGCTCTTCAAAAGAGTATTCCTCCCCATTTCTCAAGCTGAGGACAAAATTATCCTCCTATTGCCAGAGCTGTTCAGCATGGCTGCCTAGAAATACATGGATAGAGCAAGAGCAGTGTATAGTTTGTGCAAGTAAGAGATGAGCTAGGCCTCTTGCATGCCATCTTCTCAGAAAATAGGACAGCAGTAGAGACTCAGTGTAAAGGCATGATGTGTGCAGTGGCAGTCTGAAGACACAACACCTGATTAATAGATACATTCTTCAATTTACAACAAAATACAGTTGAAGAATTTTCATGCTGAAAACATAGTTCTACCTAACACAGACAATAACCTGTAAAACCCAGATATAGATTTGTATGAACTGTACCTCCAAAGCATGAGTATGTTCAGTGAGCTCTTTATTTCCTTTTGGTATTATTTTCTAGTTAGCTAGCATTGAGAAGGAGCATGTATTTATACAAACACCTTGTTTGCTTCTCTGATCCCATGACAGGAAAAGGTTTTCACTTTATTTATTTGTTATCTTAGGAGCTATATCCACAAGCATTCTTTAGGCACACTAGTTCTGTGCTTCCTTGTCTACCACCAAATAAATTTTTCTTCCATTTTAGCTGCTACAGCATTTGTTCTTACCCTGTGGTATATTTTCTATTATCATTTACCAATTTAGCCAAAAGCATGACTTCCTCCATGTGTTTGCACCATACTTATGGTCATTTAAACACAGTGGTCACAAGCAGAGCTACAGCCCAAAGCTCTTGAAACAGCTCTTAGGCTTGTGAATAACAGGGGAGGGGTTAGCATCTCTGTATGCCCCCTACACTTATTGTGTGATGTAATGGATTTTCAGACCGGAAGGTTTCATTATAATCATCTAAGACTAGAGCATCCAAGCAATACTGTTTGCATGAAGGCAATAGATTCTGGCTGAGTTGGATCAATTCATTTAAAGTAATCCAGGGAGGCAATGAAGACCCTTTCAGCCCTTTCCTGTTCTGCCAAAAGAGTTTTTGCTCCTCCATGTTAAAAACGAGCATCTTATTTCAGATGTGAGCTATTGAGGGAGCTTTAAAATTACTAGATAAATTTCTTTTTTAAATGGTCCTCTCCTGCTGCAGTTAGACACCTCATGGAGGTGTTCTCAACCATAGCTAAATGACCACTTCACCTGAGGTTCAGCAGCTTTTGCATTCCAAGCCCCCTGATCATGGGCTGGCATATTCAAGGACCAATGAATGAAAGTATTTCACCTGGAGCATCTTGTGCTGAGCCTTTTCCCTACCCACCAGACACCTCCAGCTCCAGCAGCAGACTGAATAGTGCCACATTCCAGCTGCTTCACAGGGAAAAGACGCATGTGCGTGTCTATGTGTGTGTTCATGGGATCTGCTGGTTAAATGTTTTCCTTTCCCAGAGGATATTTGACATCAAGATAAAGGGGCAGCATGGAAAGCAAACTTAGTTCCCCCCCCACGCCTCTTTGACTATTGTAAAACAAGCTGCGCTACCCAAGATTCTTTTAGAAAGCAATTGGTTATCTTAGTAGCTGTAATATAAACCACAACCTCCTTGAAGTATCTCTGCCACAGCAGAGGGGAAGTGGGAAAAATCACATACCATAGTATTCATAGGGAATAACCTATTTCTTGGTAAATTCAGAGATTTTTTTGATGTTTTGGTTAATGTAATATCATATGCTTTCTTTAGCAGTTCTGCAAAATCCACTAGTTAGATTTGTGCAAAATACTACAGAGGCTATCTCTGTACACACCATTAGCAGTGCCTGCCTTGACTTTTGTTTCAGTCATGAAGAACTACAGTGGGAAGTAAAATGGTTGATGCTTATGAAGGGTGTGGGTGAAGGACATAATCAGAGTGGTTCTGCATGAGCATTGCTTGGTTTAATGTTAAGGCTGCTTGAGGCACCTCCTACCAAACCGCATCCCATGCAAGCCAGCTCATGTCTTCATGCTGCAGAGGAAATATTCCTGTAATTTTGACACCCTGGAGTACGAGCACCTGTGTGTTACTTAGTCTGCAAGACTTTGAGCTAGTACCTGCTATGCTTGCCTGAGGGAGTTTTTCCTCTTCCCGCAACCTTTGGCCTTTGATGGTAAGAGACCCAGCCCTGTGGGGAGGCTCACAGAGCTGTTCAGGTTGTCTGGCAGGCAGAGAACTCCACACTCGTGCTTCTCAGCCCATTTCATTTCTTTTCCCCTCCTTTTCAGTTTCCTCTTCTGTGGATATGAAAATGGCTGGAGAAGAAAAGAGAAAAGTGGAGGTGTCAGGCTGCAGAAGGTATTGATTCCCCCTCCTGCATCTTGTTTGCCACTACAAGCAGCAGCGAAAAGCCTCCGGCTGCCCTGAAAGCCCCTGGCCCTCTTCCAGGCAGGTAACATTCTCAGACACACCACTGCTGAAGTCCTGCCATCAGGTCAAGCCTAAAGGCATAGCCATTCAAAGCCCACCTGAACATTTTCCTCTACAACCTTCTCTACGGAACCTGTGTTAGCAGGAAATTGCACCAGATGATCTCCAGAGATCCCTTCCAACCCCTGTGATTCTGTGAATAGAGAAGGAGAAGGTCACGGAAACCTGCTTCCATTATTGTGCTTGTAAATAGTCTTCCAGATTATCTCCTTAATTAGCATATCCTACCTGTGCTGTTTCCATCTCCAAGTTGCTGAGCACTTTCAGACCTTGCAGCAGCATCACAGAAAGCAGCAACATGGACTGGGGACCAGCAGGCACCAGACTCAGTGGTTCAGTGTCTCCAATACGGCATTTTTCACCCTTCTCAGGCAAGTTCAATCCTTACTTCCCCAAAGCGCTAGCTGGAGGAGAAGCAACATGTTAGGAGAGACCCATTAATCAAGTGCATTGCCAGTTACCCTTTTAAAAGTGAAGTCCTACAGCTGAAAAGTTTTTTATCTTGACAACAGATTTGTGGCCCTTTCAAACTCCTTCAAAAGAGGAAGTAAGTGATGAATGCTTTCAAAGCTACCTGAGTAACTCAGGAGCCTACACCCTATTGTTTTTCACACTAAGCAATTCTGAGGTTTTTCAAAACTTGGACCAAAATCTAATTCCCAAAATAATTAGGTTGGTTAGGAGCCATAAAGTCTAATTGTGAACTGATTTTTTTTCTCATAAGTCACTTGCTTTGGAAATGCTAACCTTGATGTTGCAGGCAGCATTCGTCACAGGTTGTTGGGGGTTTATTTATTTATTTATTTATTTATTTATTTTTAGATTACTCACTGACAGGATGGAGGGCTTAAACAACGCCAGTCACCAGAGCCTAGCAGATTAAAGTGCCCCAGCTGAGCCAAGGTAGCTGGGTATGTGTGTGTGCCTAATCCCTGGCCAGCACAAGGTGAACAGTGTTTAACTTCTGTGGCTTTCATCTGAGGTTTAATGTAATCTGGTTTACATTATGTTTGCCCCAGGCTGAGAGCATGCACACAGTCGCCAGCATTCAGAGGACAACTATTAAATTATGAAGTGGAAGTGGCTGCCGTGCAGCTGCACTCTGTTCTTCCTAGACGGCCCCTCACAGTATCACACTGCCCAACTCCCATCATCTGCTGGCCCCTTTGTTTCCAGGCTCAGCCAACACACCATGTGTTGGGGTGAAAACGAAAATGAATAAAATGCTTTTTTCAGCTTTTCAGCTCCTCTAATCAGGGGAAAGTTTTTCCTTTATCGTATGTAGTGATGCCTTTTTTTTCCTTCCAGCAACCCAAGGGATTCTTGATAAGCAGAGCTGTGCTGCATTAGGTGCTGTACAGATCCCAGGCAAGAGGCAGCTTCAGTTGCAGAAAGCAGCCAGGCAGTGTAAATGTACAGGTGAGATGGGACCTGGCCAGGAGAACGGGGAGCTGGCAGGAAAAGGATACAAAAGCTCCCTAGCTTCTTGGTGTGGATATTAGTCTTTCCCCAGTGACACTGAGGAGATGGAAAGTCAAAGGAAAAGAGGGCAGCAAGGTCCAGAATGGAGTAGAGTGGAGGCTGTCAGGGAAAGCTTCCACAAGGGAACAAGGGCGCATGAACATCATCCCTCTGACTTTGCCTCAGCTGCTTTCTGTAAGCACTGATCTTTCAGCAGCACATGGTCCCAGAGGTCATGGCCAGGAGCTAGTGAGAGGCATTGTGGTATTCTGTCCTCTGTGCCCTGTCTCCCACAAATACAATTTATAAATGGCAAATAACCACAGCCAAGGAAATTGGCTTTTCCAAGTCACGGAAAAGGTAGTGGGAGAAAAGACTAAAACTTAAATGCTGAGGAAATGTACACTGGCAACACCAAGTAAGCTTAACAGGCCAAGTCCAAAGCAGGAAAAGAAAAAGATTTGCTGTAAAGTAATCATCAAGGTGCTATTGTTGGTCTTTATCATGGTGGAAGGCAGCATAAACTCCTGCAAAATTAGTGGAAATATACTGGGAGACCATATGCATAAAGCAAAATGGAGTTGACAATGTCTGTGTATTAGTATTTGCTGTTATTCTTTTACTTATTTAGGTATAAGACAAAGGAGTTTCATTCCTACAGAAAAAAACTTCAGCTTTCATCGTTTCTATGTGCAGCAACAGAGATGATGTGTGGGGGCTGCTCCATAAGTAATACCTTATGTTTTATTTTGTTGATCCATGATGTCAGAGGCATATATTGGTATGGCAGTAGAGGTTGAACCTTCCCATCAATATTCCATTACATTTTGTTGCCATGCAACAGATGGCAGAAGACGAGCAGTCTGACAAATTGGCATCTGACATGGAAGTGCATATGAAGCCAAGGTATGTAACTGAATTCCTCCATGCGGAAAAAAATTGCACCCATTGGCATTCATTGCTGAACATTGATGAAGACCAAACAGTGACTTTGAGCAGAGTGATGTGGTAGGTGGTGTGTTTCAGCAGTTTTGGTGACAGTCACAGTGGGTCACCTCCACTGGTGCAGAGGTTTATGAACACAGCATGCAGGCTTTTGTTAATCACTGGTGAAAACGTATAGTTAACGGTGATGACTATGTTGAAAAATAGTGTTTTGTAGGTGAGAATTTGCACTATTAAATTGTGTTATTGTGTTCTTTGTATCTGTTGCAGTTTCCACGGAAATAAATAGGAGGAATTACTTTCAGAGTGACCTATATATTATATTTCTGAACTTTGACATAAGTATATTTCTGGAATTCCTCAAGTCACCATCAAATGAAAAGCTGCTTCACAAAACTGCTTTAGCATGTGACATCTGCACAGTTCCATGAATAACAAAGAAATGTGAAAAGCCACTGCTGAGGGAAAAAAAAAAAAAAAACAAACCACAAAGTGAAGAGCTTCTTAGCTGCTAAAACAAAACTTTTGCCTTAATGTTAGTCCATTGTGCAGTAAATCAGAACAAGAGGTAGCTGATGCTGGCTTGTATCTGTGTGGCTGTCATTGGTGCTTCTGCAACAGTGGACGGTATTTAGAAATCCTGCCTCGTTTTCTGTATTAAAATTATGTGATAATATTTTTAAGGTGTTTTTTTGTTTCTTTGTTTGTTTTTAATTTGAATGTGCCTATACCTCAAACCCAAAAGTGAAAAATGTCAAAAATTTGAGAAGAACCTTGGGAAGAGTTTCTTAGATCCCAGGTGGCTTTTATGCTTTGCCTGTGCAGCAGCAAGACAGACTTAAGGGCCACAGTTTGTAGACCACATGGCACTGGCAGCACCCATGTGAGATACAAGCACTGAGGCTCTGTTGCTCATGTGTCAGTGTAGAAGTTGCAGCTCTCTTGGGCCTCCTGAGTGAGACTTCCTTCATCTCAGTGCTGCTAGTTACTCTAGGCTGTGTCTGTTGTGCTTAGAGAAGAATTGGGAAGGTATTGTTTTCATCTGTGCTAAAGGAAGGAACATGTTAAATCTCTGATTATGAAATACTAGAAAACTTTTCCAGCCAGTAACACTTAATGGCACTTACCTGCTTTGTCCTCTCACATGATCTGCTCATAAGAATTCCTGTAGAAATGATTTCAGAAGAGTTTGAGAGTGTTCACATCCATTTTTATTGGAAAACTTGGCTTTATAGAAAGGCTGGAATTGAAAATTTTTACTATATCATACAATCATAGAATGGATTAGGTTGGAAAGGACCTTAAAGATTATTGAGCTCCAACTCCCTGCTGTGGGCAGGGTTACCAACCACTAGATCAGGCTGCCCAGGTTCCTGTCCAACCTGGCCTTGAGCACCTCCATAGAGGTGTTCTTCTTACTTGAGTCCAAGGCTATTTGCAGCTTCCAAACACTGACAACACAAGAAACCTGTATATGTACATAGAGGCCTACCAGACTAATTTCACATTCTCAATACGCTATGTGCAAATAGTTGAGTATATTACTTGTCTGCATATGTAAGAGTCTGAGATTTGTCCAAGAACTCAGATTTACTTGTTCACCATTTATACCATCATAATAAAATTACAGATAAATATATCATATTTATAAATCTGTTCATTTTTTATTAATGCTTAATTGTTTTTACAGTCGTTATTTATTATTCAAACATTAAAGACATAAGAAATAGCAAGATGTAAAACAAAAATAGTTTCTGCTTCAGAACATCAATTTGAAGAATTTTTCTCTTTGCTTTTGCAAACTAAACCACTTCATTTCAGCTGAAAATACTTTTTTTTACACTTGACTGGGAAAAAAATTGAATTTCTTTCTTTGGCAAAAAAAACCATGAGTGGCTGACTTTTTTTCATCCCAGTTTAGAAAAGTGTCTGAATTCCTCATAAAATGAAAGTTTTATTTTGAACCAACACTAAATTATTGCACGAACCACTTAAATCAAAGCTCTTCTTAGTCCCATTGTAATCTTTCGTTGCCCCTCTACTAACACACATCTGCTATCCTAGAGAGATGGTTGATGAGGACACCTCACCAAACACCCCTTTGCCAATGAGAATGGAGTGTGAAAAACATCAACACAGTCGTTGTGCACTGTAGCTCCCTTCCCAGAGAACTGTAAAATCACACCTATCTCTAGCGGGGCTCCTCTCCTGAGCCATCGTACTAAAATTAAGCTGAAGTATCTCCACAGGTATTTACAGGCTGAGGAAGCTACATGACCATTTGAAAAATTGTGACTTCAGATTCCTTCCATCCCTGCTAGTCAAGACAAGGAGTAGGACGATTTTAGATCAGATAATGATTTGTTAGTTGCTTTCTTCCAGTCCAAAGCAAAACATTTCAGTTTGCATTGAATAAATCATGCTAGACTTGAAACAAGATATGCTCACTTCCCAGTTAATAAAATAATAAAAGCAGATAAAATGAAAGGCTAAAAACATGGATCATGGAGAGAAAGTAGTTGTGTTCCATGTTTTCCAGTAGTATGTGCTGGGGCTGCTCAGCAAAGCTGCAGGAGTCTCAGGCTCTGGCCCTTCCTTTTTCCTTAGAAGGTTTGCATGGGGCTCTCACATGAGGTAGCATTGTCATCACCACCTCAATACTTTCACAGACACGGGAGGAGCAAAAGTTACTCTCCCTCCTTTTGCTGATCTGAGTCCTCTTTGCCTAAACAAATATTCAAAAGATCAGACCCTGTGACTCAAATGCTCCCTCCCACTGGTAAGTGTCCTCAGGACAGGCTATCACTTTTACACAGTCCCAACTCTCCTTCCCTGTCATTGTCCCTCAGCTTGGTAAACATTTAAGTATTTCTGAAAAAGCAGAACGGCTCCCGTAGGAGCAACAGTCAACATTACAAACCAAGATACCCCAAATACGAAATCCTTATTGAAGGTGATTTAGAATAACATCCCCTCAGGAAAAAAAAAGTGAGACTTGAGATCTCCCACATTTTGAATGCTAATAGATAAAAAAAGAGTACATCTCTTTTTTCCTTTGGTTTTGTCAGCATGTTATAGTAGTTTTTTTCTCAAAGCAACAGGTAAGCATGTACAATTCAAATTTGTGAGCAGTTTCTGGACAATCAAAACTGCAATTTTTCAGCAAAATTCTCATTTACCATGAAAAAGAAAGAAGAATCACATGCATCAGTTTTACTACACACACATAATCTAGGATTTCACATGGTCTCAAACTCTGGCTTGAAAACTATCCAGTCTTAGCCCCAAAACTTCTTGCAATTAACCAAGATCAGTACTTAAATTAGGGACCTCAGCTCAATTGTCAGAAAGTCCCAAATCACAAATTTTGTTCAGAACATTTCTTGGAAGAAAGAGGAGGATGTGGGGACAGGACATCGTCTTGTCCCCTCCTGTCTTGCTGAAGTGATAAGAAGCACCTTGAACACTCCCATGTATTATGTTCCATTTCTCCTTGTCACACTGCACAGTGTTGTTTCTGTTCTGCTAAGAGTGTCTGGTTCTCTCCTTGACTAATCACTGGGCACTGGAAGGTCTTCTCTGGAGCTTGAGAACTTGATCCCTGATGACACTCATTGGACAGGGACACAGATAAACGTGGCTCCCCTTAGTCATCCTCATCCACCCCGGGAGTTCTCCTCCAACAACCTCTTCGCAAAGGATATCAGACAAAAGATACCAGTGAAATCAACAACTGAAGAAATGTGGCCCCGACCTAACAGCTCTTGATTGATATTCTTTATTTCAACAAAACCTTAACTTGGTTAAAAATATAGTGCACAAACTGTTTTGGCATTTCCAGGCAGGACATGTCTTACAAGACTAACAGGGTCACTGAGGTGATGCATTTCAAAACGAATAATGGGGCTTGCTTTCAAAACCACAAGATCGCCTTATCTGTATGTATTTCTTCTGCCATCTGCCAAGCTGCCTCTTTAAAAAATAATCATGCCAGTGCCCTTATTTACTATCTGTGTTTACAGCACTGTCCAGAGGCTCAGCAAGATGAGGGTCTCCTTGTGCCAGAAGCAGGAGAGGCAGCCCCCACCTTGAGTGCCTGGCTGTGTCTCCATGCTTTCTGCAGATGTGGCTGGAGGCACAGGGCTGGGGATAGTCACATCCTGAGGAGCAGGAAGCTTGGCATGGTGGCAAATGCCAAAGACTATTTGGAGTGTTGGCCATGCCCTGCAGAAGGTCCAGCTAGGTTCCCCCAGCCCACATTGCATGGTAGGCCATGGGCAGCAGACTGGCCTCTGTCGCGGCAGCTGTTACATTCCAGGACATCATTCCCCTGGGAAGGTGATAAGCAACACTGGCTCCCTGCAGTCCTTGGACAGACACCATATCCTTCACATAGCTGCTCTTAGGCATGGGAGACACAGAGCTCCCTTGCACACTCCTCCTGCAGCCCACATGAAGTTCCGTAGTTCCTTTCTCTCCTGAGAATAATTGCAACTCTCGTATAAAACTGAAAGTATTCAGCATCTCAAGCTGCAGCTGGTGTCTACTCTAGGCTGGATTTTGGTCCCTTTAATGAAGAAATGCCATAATTTCCATGAGAGATACAGAATTAGGAGAGATTTCATGTGTGGAAACCTCTGTCCTATAACAATATTTTACTGAAATGCAACTACAATATTGTGGTATTTTACAGCTCCACCCTTTGGAAATGATTTTCTTAGAGGAATAATGCCCCAGTTTTCTAACAGCCACCCACCCCCTACTTGCAAACAAAAATTTTTCAAAATATTTTTCTTTCCTATCACACCCTTTAGTTTCTTTGGGTGTCAGCAACTTCTTCCCTCTGTTGCAGCAGCACTACTTTAGACCAGCATGCTTGGCTCCCACTCCTCTAACATTAGGAAGGAGCTGTGTGCTGTTATCTTCTGCAAAGCCTGCCAGGTACTCATGTGTGACAAAAATCCCCAACATTACTTTAGGCAGACCTGCCTCATCTCCTGTGTATCTAGCTGGTTAATAAATAGAGCGGTATCAGGATCTCCCAGTATTTGAGAGACATATCCAAAGAAAACAGACAAGTGAAAGGAAACATGCGTGCACACCGGGAAGGTGGAGAAGGTTTCTGTCCAAGACTATGTTTAATCCATCCTTGAACTAGGGGAACAGAGAACCTTTCTGCAACCTGTAAAAACAGACTGTTGATGACCTCACATACTCAGAATTTTAGCTTTTATTTCTGCAGAGATGGACATCCTCAACACATAGCCTCTCAGGCTGCTGTGTTTTTGCTCATTACCAATGGTGTTTATCTTTGCAGCTTATTTTCAGATGAAATTATTTATATACATGAAAAAAATGCCTTTCTAAAGCTCAAAAGGTAGCAGTCATCTCTGTAGACTGGCAGTACATGAAAAAGCATCAGTCAACAATCAAATAACAAAGAAATAATAAATTTTTGCATAATGCATGCATAAAAAGTGTCTGCATATTTTCAGTGAAACTGGAATGCCATTAAATATTGAGGCAATTAATTTTCCCTCAGTGTTGCATGTGCTCAAGTCAACTCTTCGTAATTATCCATTCTGGCCTTCATAAAAAAGACCTTCAGCCTTTCCCTGAGCTGCACAGACAGAGCAAACCTTCCCTGACTGCAAGAGCAAGCATTTGGGAAAAAAAAAAACAACAACCAATTCTAAGACTTCAACTGACGGAGAATGTACTACATACAGAGGTAAATGTTTTCAGAGGGTGATTAACTTCCAGGTTAAAAATTTGTATGTAATCTGAGTTCATGTCTGCTCAGCTGCTTGTGATACTTTGGGTTTTTTTCAGCTGTCAGGACTCTTTCCCCACATTAGCACACTAATAATCGTTAGGTTTCCTTTGGCTTTCCTTTGGATAAACCTGACTTGATCTTCTCAAGTATAAAATTACAACAAATACCAGGAATTATAAAATTAAGACACATTAACTAAATTGCATGCACAGATGATCTGAGAGTCCTGAGAACAAACTTTGTATTTAAGCAATGTGTTGAAAGACACAAAAGCTGCAGTCCGTTAACCTGAAACTATCTGAGATTTAACACCAATGAAGATATGAACAAGAACTTCATCCAGTGCAAACTGATGATACTAGTGGGGCCACAGCAATTCAGGTTACTTGAAAGTGATCTGCTCCAAGACAGGCATCCACTTACAGCAATTCTAACAGAATAACTTATTTAACTGTCCTCAAATATACTATTCAAAAATGAAGCCTCTATTCACCTTCGACTAGCTAATCTGTAACAGCAGTATCTAGACATAAAAATGGCCTTCTCCACAATACAGTATCAGTCTAAATATCCTCATATCATTCTACTCTTCCAGACAGGATTAGCCAAGTATGCTGTCCTCTAGCCCTGTCTCATTTAAAAAAAAAAAAAAAAAAGGCAGAGCAGAGGATAGAATCCTTTAATCATCATCCTGGAATGCACACATCCAAAATCAATACAGTTTCAGGTTATTTTGTATGTTGAATACCTTGATCTTTCCAAGTAAAAGCTACATTTAATATAAGAAATCAACAATTCTTCTATGTTCCTTCCCTCAGCGTTTCAAAGTATGGGTGAGATACATCTATTCGCATCCATTCACTTATTCTTCTTCTCTACCTTTGCTGTATTCAGTAAATTCTGCCTATAGTCATGAACAGACTATGTCTCACTGAAGGATGTACTTTGTTATCCTGGCTACTTATAGTCCAGCATCATTTTTCCTCCAGAGCTAAGCAGATGAGATATGATTGTTTCATTTTTAGCAGACTTCCATTATTAGAATCCCATCTCCAATCAGATGGCATTTCACAAGATGTGTCTTTCTGATTTCCTATGCTACACAAATATCACTGTTTCCTTGAGGCTGTAGGAGATGTAGAATTGCCCATTCCATTTGACTGAAAGCCTCTGGACACAAAACAGCTGCATGGACAACCCTTTCACTTTTACAGAGGTGGATGGTCAGAAGCTGCTAGCAACTGAAGTCCAGAACTACTTTGTTACCAGTGATTTACGTGACATCCTTATTTTCTAAAAGGCAGCTGCTTCCAAAAACAGCTACAGAGGGGCCAGACTCTAGTCTTCATTATGTCCATTCATCTCTGCAGTTACTTCCAGTTTACATCAGGTAAGCAGACATCAGATTCTAGCTCTTGGCCATAAATAAGCAAATTAGAATTTGTCCCAATGATGTAATGCTGTAATATAATACCCCACAACCATTTATGTCAGTGGAGTTGCTGTGGGAGCAGACAGAGCCAGGATTAGCTATTTCCCATGCTTCTCACACAGGAAAAATTAAAATGTCATTCTCAGTCACCATCCCGATGTTCTTAATCTTCTGCTCCAGTGTGGCATTATGGCAATATATAACAGCCTTCCCATTTATTCTGGAAAATCCGAGAATGAAACAGTGCAGATAATGATCATGCTCTGTAGTAATGTATGCTTTTAACTAAAAAGTCCCAGAATTACAGGGCAGGAGGAGTTTGTCACTCTTGGCTAGGGAACCTCCAGAGAGATGGTAATAAAACAAGCATCCTAATGGGATCTTTCCATCCCAGCTTCTTGACTTCAGGCCAGGCCCCTGTGTTCCACTGCTACTGCTACTCCTGATCCCCTTCCAGCTATAGGGAGGGCTATGAGGAAGGACTCCCTTTCACAGCCCTCCACTCCCACTTCTCCAGCTCACTGTTCTCCAGCTTTCCTGCAAAACCATCTCCCAAGCTGCTGCCTCTGCATGGCTGCTCCTGTTCTTATGTAGTTTCCCAGTGACTAGGAAACAGGCTTTGTCTCCTGAGAGGTATTTGGGAATTTTAACAGCATGAGAATGGCACTTCATCAAAACCAAACTTCTCCAAGGAAATGCACTCATGTGAAGGTAACAAGGGAGGGAAAGCCTGACCTTAAAAATAGGGTGAGTGTCCTGTGCCATGTGCTAGGAAATTTCTCATTTTCTTCCCTGAGAGATTTTCATCTTCTTGCAAGAAGAAACAGCAACTCTGAGCAAGAAGACTGTGAGAGAGGTTCTGCTGTGGTCTGTTGGAATATTTCCACTGGACATGGAAGAAGTAGTTTAACATCTTCGCAATAATTCTGACCAAACAGGAATTCAAACCCTATCCCCACAAATACGCATTTTTACCAGCCTTGCATTCAGTGCCACATCTCTGATTTCCCATCATCTCTTTTCTTTACAGACACTGGATGAATGAGTTCTGCAGATTTCATAATAAACCACTAGACTTATCACTTATGTTCATCCTTCATCAAAGCAAGAAATGTACGTTAAAAAAGCATAAAGGCATCAAATAAATATAAAATCATAGAATCATAGAATCATAGAATTAGCTAGGTTGGAAAAGACCTACAAGATCATCCAGTCCAACCATCCACCTACCACCAATAACCCCACTAAACCATGTCGCTCAACGCTATATCTAAATGTTTCTTGAACACCTCCAGGGACGGTGACTCAACCACCTCCCTGGGCAGCCCATTCCAGCACCTGACCACTCTTTCAGAAAAGTAGAATTTCCTAATGTCCAGCCTAAATCTCCCCTGGCACAACTTGAGGCCATCCCCCCTCATCCTGTCACTAGTATATAAGAGAGAAGAGGCCGACCCCCATCTCACTACAACCTCCCTTCAGGTAGTTATAGGGAGCGATAAGGTCCCCCTGATCCTCCTCTTCTCCAGACTGAACAATCCCAGCTCCCTCAGCTGCTCCTCATAAGGCCTGTGCTCCCAAATCTACCCCAAACGCACAAATAATAATTCAATACCTTTAAATACTTTTTAAAAGAGATTGGTATGTATATTTTACTTCATTAGAGACCATACACAAAACACATTGCTAATTCTGGGTACATTCTGTTGATACATACCAACACAGCAGTTAAATTCTTTGTGCCATGAAAGAAGCACCACACAAGATTAAGTGGTTATTTTTGTGGCGTGTCCATGTCAGTATTTCTCAGCCTCGTTCCTGCTCATAAGGGAGGGTATGAGTGTCCAGTTTAATGAATAAAAAATGTCAGCATTTGATTTATTCACGGGCAGTCTGCTGAAGCATATGTCATTTCTTAAATGTGAAAATGCATTGCTGATATTAAATACCAGTATTTTCTTGTAATCTCCCAGCAATTTGAGGTGGCCTTCATATAAACATCAGTTGGTTTGTAACACCATGTGAGTGGAATGTTAGGGATGTAACATTTTTAGATATTCAAACACTTGGGTGAAACTCGTAATTGTTTCTTGGGCATGCTGGGTGATTTAAAGTAGATATTCTTTGCAATAATAAGAGTGTGTCAGAAAGAATAACATCATAATTCAAACATATAACATTCATTTCTCCAATGGCAACAGGAATTCATTCACATAATTTACACACTGTGTAACTCAGTAGTCTTGAAATCCATGGAGGATGTGATTTTATGGCATTGATTAACCAAATATAGCTTTGTCTCTAACAATATTTTTCCACTCCAATGAACAAGACATTTCTCCATGTGTAAATCTGTAGTGAGACTGTTTACAGGGCAAGGTGATGTTCAACAAGAGTTCAAGAGCAGAACCTGGTACTTCAAGTAACATTAGAAGTGGCATGTTACATTCAGAAATCTGAGTGATAAGAAAAAAATTCGAAGAAATGTTGTTCTGTCATACCACATATTACAGATATTGGCAATTCAGAGCTCATTTTTCTTTCTATTTTCGCTATTATAAGAATAACTCTTATCCCAAGCTCATTCTCCTTTGAATACTTTAAAATCTGCTGTGTAGAGGCATTGGAACCTCCTTACACCAAGCAGTCACTAGTTTGAGTATTTTTGTCAAACCCACCAAAAAATTTTATCTTGACAAGTGCTGATTTCTGACTACGAAAGTAAATCCCCTTCTAAATGAAAGATGGCCTTAATTCCAAGAAGATAGAGTATTATTTTCAATATTCAGATGATACATTACTGAAAATCCTTAACCTGATTTTCTTCATGTCTTGTGTAGTTCTTGTGTCTAATTCAAATGCATTGCCACAGAAAATATTCATCTAATTGTAATTCATATTCCCATTCTTTTTGTTCTTCTGTCATACAAGCATAAATTTTCTGCCATGTGTTTTGTGACAGTAGAAGCAGTTCAGTCCAGCATTTCTTATAGAAATTTTTATTATAATTGCACAAAAATAAATGAAGTACTTTTCAAATTCATGACAAACCTACTCAGGAACACTGGGAGTAAGAGGAGGAAATGCACTGTGAGTGCAGGTGGTGAGTAGATGCTCATAGGAAAGTGTCATAGAGAAAGGAAATTTGGAAAGAGGGCTTATGAGGTCATCTAATACTATCTCCTGCTCAAAGAAGGATCAGCTGCTACGAGTATGACATCAGATCATGTTGTTCAGGTCTTTATCCAGTCACTTCACAGAATCACAGAATGGTTAAGATTGGAAAGGACCCTTGGAGTTCATCTAGTTCAATCCCTTGGTCTAGTCATCCATGCAGCAGGTTGCCCAAAGCCATGTCCAAGTGGCTTTTGAAGATCTCCGAGGAGAAGAGTCCATAATCCCTCTGGGCAACTTGTGCGAGAACTCTATCAACAGCACAGTAAATAAGTGCTTCCTGATATTCTGAAGGAACCTTTTGTGTTCCAGCTTGTGCTTATTCCCTCTTATGCTGGCAATGGGTACCACTAAAAATAGCATGGCTCATCCTCTTTATACCCACCTCTTATGTATCTACACTCATTGATAAGATTCTGAGTCTTCTCTTCTCTGGGCTAAACAGAATCACAGAATCACAGAATTGTAGGGGTTGAAAAGAACCTCTAGAGATCATTGAGTACAACCCCTCTGCTAAAGCAGGGTCCCTACAGTAGGTTGCATAATTAAGTTTCCGGATAGGTCTTGAATATCTCCAGAGAAGAAGACTCTCTGGGCAGCCTGTTGCAGTGCTTTGTCACTCTCACAGTAAAGAAGTTCTTTCTTGTGTTTGTTTGGAACTTCCTGTGTTCCAGTTTCTGCTTGTTGCCCTCTGTTCTTCTACTGCTGTATGCCACTGAAAAGAGTCTTGCCCCAGCACAGTTGCACCTCTTTCAGCATCTCCTTACAGGAGAGATTCTTCAGTTCCTTGATCATCTTAGTGGCTCTTTGCTGAACTCTTTCCATTATGCCCATGTCAACGTCTTGAAAAACTCCCCAGGTGGAGAGTGCACAACCTTTTCTGGGCACCTTGTTCCAAATTTTTACTGACCTCAAGGTGAAAAAGCTATTCCTATATCCAGTGAGAATCTCTCATTTCAATTATGTTCCTTGTCTATTTTTTTCTCCTGCTATTGCACCACTGTGAAATACCTGACTCCATCTGCTCAGTAACCAAAGCCTTTACTTCTCAAAGCTGAACAATGCCCATTCACTGCACCTCCACATAGGGTACATGCTATAGCCTCCTTATCATCTTGGTGTCACTCCACTGAACTCCCTCCACTATGTTGGTATCTTAGTTGTACTAGGGGTCCATGCTTGACCATGCTTGTCTAATGAGTATTGACTAGAGTGAAATAATCACTTCCTCAATCTAGTTATTCTGCAGATACTGTCCAGGATACTGTTGACTTATTGTCTTGCCAGGGTACACTGCTGGTTTGTGTTTAGCTTGCTGCCTACCTGGATACCCAGGTCATTTTCAGCAGAGCTGCCCTCAAGCCAGCCAGTTCTAAGCCCACACTGTTGCCAGAGGCTATTCTTTCCCAAGTGCAAGATTCTGCATTTGTCCTTGTTGCATTTTGCAAACCTTAGTCCTTTCTACAGTCTGCCTAGCTCTCTCTGAATGGCCAGCCTGACCTACAGCTTATTTGGTGATCCTCCCAACATGTCATCTGAAAACTTTTAACCACTCCACCACCCCTTCCATGTTATTGATAGAGACACTAAACAGGACTGGACCTAGAGAGACAGATACCTACATAGTTTGTTTTATACCTCCAGGTAGAATAACACCGATTAAACATTATCCTGTGAGCACTGTCATTCAACTAGCTTTTTATCCATCCAGATCATAACATCATAACACTGCATACAAGAATATTGTAGGAGACATAGTCAAAAACCTTGCTCAAATAGAGGTAGATGCTCTTCTTTCATCCATAATCTAATCTTTTTATGATAGAAGGTTTTCAGTTTGGTTGAGCACCATTCACCTTTGGTAAATCAATGCCAAACAGCTCATTCATTTTCACATACTCACAAATGTGTTACAAAAAGGACTATTTCAAAAGAATAAATGACAGTGTGCCTGATTTGCCATGTTCTTCCTGGAAAATGTGCAGATGATCAGAAAGGACAGTTAGGAACAGAGTTATTTTTACTTCGCTTTCTTGTCACAGCTCAGTAGCAAGGCTCCAGGACAACTAAAATGACCTGACCAACACAACTATGACCCATGCACATTTTTAAACACATTACCTTGTCCCACCATTCTCTTTGTTGGACATAGATCTGCACTTGAGGCTTTTATAATGCTGCCTGGCATTGTCCTGACTGTCATCTCCTTCCTGAAGTCCACAGTTTCCCATGACAGCTAGATTTAGCTGAGATAATGAAAATGGTGGGCTAGAGGCTCATGATCTATGCCAGAACTTCCAGAACAAATAACCTTGCTGTATGCAGAGCTAAATGTGCACCTATTTGGTATGTGTAGTTGGTCTCTCTCTGGTGATCACTGCTGCTCCTGTATTACCTCAGATAGAAGACTGGAGAGCAGAAGAGGCCAGATAGTGAATTAGTGAAAATAGTGAAATGTTTGTGAATTATCCATGCATGAAGGTGTCAGTGGTTTACAGGCCGATTCGGCCCAGTTCCATGACTAATGAGGCGGGGGAACCCACGGGCCCACGCCCCAGGAAAGGGGAAGGGGAATAAGGGAAAAGGGTAGGGAGATGGGCCTAAAAACAAAACAATGGCAATGATCTGAGGAGGAAAACTAATGTACTAAATAAGATATCAGATTGCAAAAATAACACAATATAGTATAATACAATTGGAATTGAGGCTAATAAATCAAATAAAATGAGAGAGAGTGTCCAAAAACCAAAGGCATTACTCTAATGCTGAAGGCAGATGGCTCGGGAGCAGAGACGCTGCTGGGATGAGCAGAAAAGGAAAAGAGAACGTCTTGTGATATGCGAACAGTTTTATCTTTCCCTCTGAACGGCAAACAGAAACAGAACAACGCAAAGTCCTCTGGGGTATGTAGTTCTTCTTCTCTTCTGAGAAACAGGTACCTAGAACTGTCCATGATCCATGGAACTGGAGCATTAACTCTTTAACTCCCAGTGCACTACATGATGTTGTGATGTGGAATACCAATAACAAAAAATCATAAAACCATGACAGAAGGATACATCCAAAATCACATATGGAGAAAGAAAAAATTGTTTGAGAAGAGCTTTGAATGAATCCATATGTATTGTAAAACTGGATATATTTACGGATACATCCATTTTTTTCACAGTTGGACAAGTTACATTCAAATATTTATGCTAGATACAGGACAAAGACAGTGTTGTTTTCTGATAAGACACTGAAAAATCAGATTTCTTCTGAAATCCGCCAATATGTTTCTTTGTTTTGGATTTTTCTCATATTGTTACTTGATCACGAGTTGCCCAAGTTTTTGATAGAAAAAGATGTTCTTTGCTTCTTGAGTTCAAAGTGAGTCCACACCTCCCTAACACCACCTTCAATTCACCATCTCATGCCATTGCCCTCCAAACCAGCACTTCAGAGTTGAATGGCTCTCTTGACAGATTTCTGTGCTTCATACCTGTAAGTGTTCAGCAGCCAATTGGCCTGCAAGTAGCAGTAAAAAATAGTTAAAGAAAGCACCAAAAAGTTTGGATGCCTATCTGAATGCTAGCTGCTTCCACTAGTAATCATGCATTGTTCAGTGAGAGAGCTAGTGCTAATGACCCCTGTTCAGAAAAGCGTTTAAACAAAGGCTTAACTCTGTCCCTGTTCAGGTTGGCACTTATGTCTCAGTTTAAGTGCTGTGCTGAATAGACCTTTTTTTTCCTCCCGAATCACAGTCAATTTCAGTTCATCATCCCTAAGGAAGAGATGCATTCTTGCTCACTTTCTGACAAATGTGCAAAAGCAGGTAGCTAATATTTAACACTGAAGGGGGAACAGTCTAAGGTGAAAGAGGAATTTCCTGTCTTCCTATCAGCTCATACCTTCCTACCATGTGTTCCCTGACTCTCAAGTGCTGCTCACCTCATGGATGGATGGTGAAGGTCACCATAAACTTCCACGATGTGAACTAAGAGGATATGTCACCTCACCCTGGTTTAATGGAGAGCACCTTGTTGTAAATTCATCTTTGCATACCTAGAAGGCAAAAAATTCTCCTCGGAAAAATGCTGTAAGATTCAGGGTAGAAAGAGATACAAAATGAATACTGTAACTTGCAGAATTAACAGTACTTGCAAATTAAATGCTCTTTGTTTTCAGCACAAGCAGCAGAGGAAGGGAATAGGAAGATTAATTAAAAGTTTTCCAGGTGGTAAACATGAGGACTAGAATCCATGGAGCTGATCTCAGTGACACTGGAAAAATGTTATCCTAATGTTTTTAGCATTGGTATAAATCAGAAGCATCTCTGTCACTAAGATGCTAAAACTAAATTAAAAATAAGTTGGACATTTTCCTTTAATTTCACTGAGATCATCCTTTAACATGGGAAAGAAGAGGGGGAATAAGAGGAAGGTGTTCTTAAGGTCACTGAAAGTGATGTGTTAGAAGAGCTTTGGTATCTGCTGCAGGGAGCCTGGAAAAATGAAATCGATATCGAAAGCTAACACTGGGCTTTAACAAGGATTTAACTGCATTCAGTGTATTTCACAAGGTTAAACCATGTAAAAATATAGGCTGATTTTTAACTTGATACAGAGTGCAGCTTGCAAAGCCTAAGTAGTTTCTGCTTGCATTTTCTCATATATGATCTAGTAGCCTTATTTTCCCTTTCATATTGTAAACA
Organism: Numida meleagris; assembly: GCF_002078875.1. Taxonomy (NCBI): domain Eukaryota; kingdom Metazoa; phylum Chordata; class Aves; order Galliformes; family Numididae; genus Numida; species Numida meleagris. The sequence goes on from NW_018363448.1 coordinate 384,664, forward strand.
TGTCTTTCTTATTATAAATATATTAGTACCAATAGGTAGTGAATAGGCCCTTTTTTTCCTAACCAAAAAAAAAAAAAAAAAAAAAAAGAATTGTTATCAGATTTAATGATATGATAAGCTTTAAAGTTCCCCTGGGAAGCTACCACAGCCATACTGATTTACATAAGCATTTTCCTACACATAATACAGCATGCAAGCTCTCTGATCTCATTATTCATTAGAAAATTAATGATATCTCTTAAATGTGAAAGCAGACCGGTTCTGCACAGAATGCTGGAAATTGGCTAGTTTTCGATGCGGTAGTCATTTTCAATTTAATGGCTTGAAAAAAAGATGCTTTTAAGCAAATAAAAGGGTGCTGACATCAAACAGATACTTGTACTGCTGCCAGGGAACGAGATGCCGTTTAAGGCAGGAAGGTGGGACTTAAGTGATGTGAATAGGAAGAAAAGAATACAAGCCAGTCAGAGTTAAGCAGCTCTATCCCATTCATAAAAATTTTCTAGGCGCATTTCCTCAGTTTTTTGCTTAAATTTTAAAGCCTGTGCTCTGTTCCTGCCAACAATAAATAGCAGCCTGTTGTTATAAAAAGTGCAGACTATGGATTATTTTAGATGCATTTCCCCCAACAACATAAATTGTGACATTCCACAGATCAAGAGACAGTGTTAATAAGCCTCTCGAAATTTTAGTGATAACTATATCCTGAAATTGAGATTGTCTGAGTTTGTTGTGGAACAAACTACGGTATATGCACTCATGGGGTGTGAACACTTCTAATCAAAGGTGGCATTAATTGCATTATGACTGACCAGAATAAGATATGATTTTTATCCTGGCTCTATTTAGATGATAGGACCAGAAATCAGCAAAGGCTAGTTTGAGATATAACTAACAAACAGGATGGTTGTGTCACCGCAGTGACTCAAACATCAGAGCAAATAGCAGGGGTAAGAGATTTTGCTGCATACTATCTCCAAGTAGAACACCATTGTTTTCATCTCTTAGAGAAAATTACTGAAACCTGTGTCTGCTGCTTGTGGAAGTAGATGCAATTTTGCTCTGTGCATTTTAATTGCTGTGTTATCATGCAATTCATAGCTCTGAAAGCAACATAAATTGTTTTGGGTTGTGGTAGAAAAGAAAAATTAGACATGCACTGCAATATCCTGTTTTGGAACTAATATGAGGCTCACAGACTTGGAATTACCAAATTCTGCACTCATGCTCTCATTAGCCAATTTTTTTTTCACATTAGGGTTTTTTTTTTCTTTTTTACTGCGATTAGTAGGAACTTGAAAGGAAATAGCTGGTTTTATGACATCTAAAATAGGGGATGCTGTAGGAAAAACACAACAAAGCAAAATCACACTTGGAAAACCTAGGCAGCATGAAAATTTGCAGGGAGAAAACTAGAAAGGTGAAAGCCCAGCTTGAACTCAACTTGGCCATGGGGGTAAAAGGGAACAAAAACATTTTTACAAATATATTAACAGTAAGAGGAAGGGCTAAGGAGAATCTTCATCCTTTACTGAATGCAGTGGGAAACGTGACTACTGAGGATAAGGAAAAGGCTGATGTTCTCAATGACTTCCTTTCATCTGTCTTTAAAAGTCACATCAGTTATCCTCAGGGTAATCTAACCCTGACCTGGAAGTCTCGGATGGGAAGCAGAATAAACCCCCCATGATTCAGGTGGAAACAGTTACAGACCTACTGCTCCACCTGGACTGTCGTAAGTCCATGGGGTCAGACGGGATCCAGCGGAGGGTGCTGAGGGAGATGGTGAAGTTGATTGCCAGGCTGCTTTCCATCATCTATAAGCATTCCTGGTCAACCAGAGAGGTCCCAAAGGATTGGAGGCTCGCCAGTGTGACTCCCATCAACAAGAAGGGTCGTAAGGAGGATCCGGGCAACTACAGGCCTGTCAGCCTGACCTCAGTGCCAGGAAAGGTAATGGAGCAGATCATCTTGAGGGAGATCACATGGCACGTGCAGAACGACCAGAGGATCAGGCCCAACCAGCATGAGATCATGAAAGACAGGTCCTGCTTGACCAACCTGATCTCCTTCTATGATTGAGTGACCAGGCTGATGGATGAGGGAAAGGCTACTGATGCAGACTACCTAGACTTCAGCAAAGGCTTTGACACTATCTCCCACAGTATTCTCCTGGAGAAGCTGGAAGCCTGTAGCTTGGACACATACACTCTTTGCTGGGTAAAGAACTGGCTGGAGGGCCGGGCCCAGAGAGTGATGGTGAATGGAGTTAAATCCAGCTGGTGTCAGGTCACAAGTGGTGTTCCCCAAGGGTCCGTGCTGGGGCCTGTCCTCTTCAATACCTTTATGGATGACCTGGATGAGGGCATTGAGAGCACCCTCAGTAAGTTTGCAGATAACACCAAGTTGGCAGGAAGTGTCAATCAGCCTGGGAGTAGCAAGGCTCTACAGAGGAATCTGGGCAGGCTGGATAGCTGGGTTGAGGCCAATGGGATGAAGTTCAACAAGACCGAAAGTGCTGGGTCCTGCACACTGGCCACAGTAACCCCGGGCAACTCTACAGGCTTGGGGCAAAGCATCTGGAAGACTGTGTAGAGGAAACGAACCTGGGGGTATTGGTTGTTGCTTGGCTGAGCATGAGCCAGCAATGTTCCCAAGGTGGCCAAGAAGGCCAATGGCATCCTGGCTTGGATCAGAAATAGTGTAGCCAGCAGGAGCAGGGAGGAGGTCATCCCTCTGTACTCAGCCCTGGTGGGGCTGCACCTTGAGTACTGTGTTGGGCTCCTCACTGCAAGAAAGACATGACGGCCCTGGAGCATGTCCAAAGAAGAGCAACAAAGCTGGTGAGGGGTCTGGAGCACAAGTCTTATGAGGAGTGGCTGTGGAAACTGGGATTGCTTAGTCTGGAGAAGAGGAGGAGACTTTATTGCTCTCTACAACTACTTGAAAGGAGGTTGTAGCAAAGTGGGGATTGGCCTCTTCCGCCGAATAACTAGAGATAGGACTAGAGGGAACGGCCATAAGTTGCATCAGGGGAGATTCAGGTTGGATGCTAGGAAAAATGTCTTCTCCGAAAGAGTGGTCAGGCGCTGGAATGGGCTGCTCAGGGAGGTGGTTGAGTCACCATCCCAGGAGGTATTCAAGAAATGTTTCCATGTTGTACTAAGGGACATGGTTTAGTGGGGAAATATTGGTGGTAGATGGGTGGTTGGAAAGAAAGATCTTGGAGGTCTTTTTCAACCTTGATGATTCTATAATTCTAAGATTGTATTATTTGTGCAATTTGCATACTCTTCCAGCAGGGAACCAGAAATCTGCCACAGCAGTGAGAATCCCACCAGGCTGCTAAAACCAGTGCAGAAATAGCGCTGCTGTTGCACTGATGTTTTGACCATATCTTCAATGAGTATTATATTCAACAAATACAGAATTAAAAAAAATTAAGCAAACTAAAAATCAACCAGTTATAGCTGTCACCTGAGTGTCAGTTGTGGTTTGGAGAACAAGACTTGTAAATGGTTTTCCAGTCAAGATAAATGTCCTCCAGGGGAAGCAATTATTTTTATCAGAGAATTTTGCTATGGAGGTTTAATGAATATATGTTTGGTTTATAGACTGAAATCTCTGCTGAGTTTTTATTAGTAATATGCTAAAATATCAAGATGTGTTTGGTGAGAGAAAGAAAGATTTCCATTCTGGAAGGAAAGAAAAATCTTCTTTGTTCTTACATGATTCTCCTGCTGCAGGACTTTTATGTGGAACCTCTCATATCTTGCACCAGAAACTACTGCACATGAAATAAAATTCTTTTAGCCACAGGATAAATCTGTGCATCCCCAAATCTTTCATCTTAGAACAGTGTAGTGAACATGTATAAATATATGGAAAGGGTTTATTGTCTGGAAAAACAAAGGAAGTGTTCTGTTCAAAGCAGCAGTAGAGTCCTCGCTGACCTTTCTGAAACTCTTGACTACCAGAACAGAACAATTAAAAATACTTTAAAAGCAGAGCGATGAAACCCTTATACTGTTCATGGCAAGAATCTGTCCCTGCTGCAAAGATCTTACAGCTAAAAAACAGACATAGAGACCCCAATAGGCTAGTTAAAAGTTGAGGATGCCTTCAAATGAAATATTACAGGTAAGGATGCTCCTAGGGCTGATGAAATTAAGGCTTTCCTGTAGATATCTCAGCACATACATCAGAAAGAAGCATACACAGTCTTGTCTCTTAGTGTTTAGTTGTACCTGCTGTGATTGCAGGAGCTACATGTAATCATACCCCCAGAGGGAGGGAAGATTAAGCAGTAAAAGTGATAAAAAACTGAAAACACCAACCAAATATGCTATGTATAAAATAAATAGGACATGCTTTATCTCTCTGGAAGGATAGGAGGCATGAGTTTTCAAAATATGTTACAGATACTGAATGCAACTCACCATAGAAAAGCTATCATTTATTATGATAGTCATGTTAATGTAAACAAGAAAACTATGCAGGCTTCAAAGAATTTGCCAAGGAAGGCATATGAAAAGGATCATGGCATGACAGAAGCCCACAAAGAGGGGAGGAAGAGAATCCATTCTGCTTTTTTGCCATACGGTCATAGGAATTGGTAACAGCAGTCTTAGGGGAATGAGTGAATGTAAGGAAAAGATTCACAACTGAATTAATTAAGGTATAAAAAAGACTCACTTGCTTCCAAGGAGGGACCTAAAACTTATGTCTTAAAGGCTACCTTTAAGTATTTGATATGGTGCTGGATTAATGCAGATTTCTACAGCTGAGGAAAGCCCCACTGAGAACTCACTCTAAAGACAGTGCCTTGTGAAAATGGGTCACTACTAGAGGACAACTAAGGCTATGAACTGAGGCTAGGCGTGCTCTGAACATGTAATCTTGTTTTCTTCTGAGGGGATACAAGATGATCTAAAACTCTAATCAAACCCCATGTACAGATCTGAGACCACCTCATGAGGCTTAATACATACAAGTCTATGGGAGTGGATGACATGCATCCCAAGGTTCTGAAGGAACTGGCTGATGTGGTTGCCAAACCACTCTCCATTGTATTTGAAAAATCATGGTTGTCAGGCAAAGGCCTCAGTGACAAGAAAAATAGCACTCCTATTTTTAAGAAAGGGAGAAAGGAGGACCCAGGGAACTATAGGCCAGTGAGTCTCACATCTGTGCCTGGGAAGATCATGGAGCGGATCCTCCTGCAAGAGATGTTGAGACACATGCAACATGAGCAGGTGATCTGAGACAACCAGCATGGCTTCACCAAGGCAGATCATGCCTGACTAATCTGGTGGCCTTATATGTTGGAGTGAAAGCATCAGTTACAGTGGACAAAGAAAGTGCAGCTTATGTTGTCTATCTGGGCTTGTGCAAGCTCTTTGGCATGATTCTGCACCACATCCTTATCTCTAAATTGGAGAGATAGGGATTTGAAGGCTGGACTATTTGGTGGATAAGGAATTGGTTGGATGGTCTCAGCCAGCAAGCTGGTGATAGTGGCTCTATGCCCAGGTGCAGGCCAGTAACGAGTGGTGTCCCCGAGGGTTCCGTCTTGGGACTGATGTTCTTCAACATCTTTATCAATGACATAGACAGTGGGATCACGTGTACCCTGAGCAAGTTTGCTGATGACACCAAGCTGAGAGGTGCAATTGACACAATAGAAGGAAAGGATACCATCCAAAGAGACCTGGACAGGCTCAAAAAGTGGGCACAAGAGGACCTAACGAGGTTCAACAAGGCCAAGTGCAAAGTGTTGCACTTGGATTGAGGCAATCCCAGATATGACTACAGACTAGGAGATCTTATTGAGATCAGCCCTGTGGTGAAGTCTGATAGTGATAAGGACAAGGGGAATGATATCAGACTAAAAGAGGGGAGATTTAGGTTAAACGTTAGGCAGAATTTTTTTACTCAGAGAGAGGTGAGGCACTGGAACAGGCTACCCAGAGCTATGGATGCCCCATCCCTGGAGGCATCCAAGGCCAGGTTGAGGGGGATCCTGGTCAGCCAGATCTAGTGGTTGGCAACCCTGCCCGTGACAGGGGAGTTGGAAATAGATGATCTTAGGTTGGAGTTCCCTTCAACGTAAGCCATTCTATGATTCTGTGACTTCACTCTGTTCCTTCTAGATTTAGCAATTATGCAAGATCTGGTAAAGCTGAAGTGGTTCTTATTAATACTAATATAATTTCCCAACAGTTAATCTGCTAAACACAGACAACAATCTTGGGTGACAATCATCCAAAGCAAGATGGAAATTTGAAGGCAATGGGCAGGTTTCTCATCAAGCCACCAACATCACTTTGAGGACTGGAAGGTGTTTTCTTATGAAGGTGTTAAACTCTTGTCTCTTTGGTGGTAAGCAAGCCATGGGCAGACACTGCAATAGGACAAGTGTACAGCATCAAACCTCTAGTTTAATGCCCAGGTTTGGAGTCTGGTTGCTAGTGTTCTGCTGTGGGCTAAATTTTTAAGATGGGTGCCTAAATCCACAATTTTGCTTCTAAAAGCAGGTACTTAAGAATCTTAAAATAGGGCTATATAACTGCCTTTGGAAAGCAGTTTTTAAACTGCAGCTGACACTTGGGAATTCCAAGTGGCTGATCAAACTGAATAGAAAACTGTAGCTGTAAAGAATGAGCCATCAGACGATATTGAAAAGACTTGTTTATTATGACAAGAAAAGCCAGTAGCACTTTTCCCATGAACACCCTTCAGCACTCTGATTTCCACAGTACAAATTCCAATGAAGACAAGGAGAATTTCATCCACTAGCCCGCATCTAGGTGTTGATCTATGCTGCAGTTTGTTTTGCGTTTTTATTAGACTTAACTTCTTGGTTGAGTATTAAGAGGCAGCTTGTATATTTGGGAAACTATGAACTACAAGCCTCAGATTCTGGGGGAAGAGGAGGGAGGGAAAAATTACTGGAAACTGAGATTTAGAAAAAAATGGTGTAGATATTAATGGAACGAAGCAGAAAACATTGTCATATGAAACACACTGAAAGGGAGAAAACTTGGGATGTGGAAGTGTATTTTCAGAGTGTCTCAAAATTACTCTTGCTTAAGGTAGTCATACCCGTGATGTGTGCCTAGTATCAGCAAAGTAATATTCACACAAAGAAAATAAGTTGAACTATATAGTTACAACTGCAGAGTTAAGCCCCAAAGTAGTAACATCTAATGCCAGTTTTATTATTGCTATTCCTGGTGTGATCACTGCTTTGAGAAGTATCTTGCATTTATTTTTGATCTAAAAGCAAGTTTGAGCCTCTGGATTTGTCACACTTAAGTGATAACAGCACAAAGCTAAACAGCAATAGCACACAATACCTGATCTGGTATAGACCCTGCTTATCCAAAATTAAGCTCTCAACCACTTCCAATGCATTTGAACTGTCACAGTGAGATGATACAATGCTTGTCTTGGTGTTCTGTGGATGTAGCATTCATGATCTGATATTGTAAATCTTAAAGTTCACTGTAATGTCAAACTACATCCAGAGATGTATAGTTTCAGATAAGCTGAATGAATGAGGTAAACTTCTCTTTCAGAGCAGATACGTCTAAGCAAGTCAGAACACTAAAGTCCTCTAGAAGCCCACGTTTCTCTCCACTGACTCCGAGGGGAGCCCACACAGCTAGTTCAGATGGAGATGCCTAGAATCAGGAAAGATAACTGCCATTCTTACTGTCTTTAGTCAGCTACACCACATATCTAGACTTGCTTGAATACTTAAAGGTAGGTAAGCTGAATCTTGACTTGGATTTCCAGAGAAATATAGTATTTTATAAGACATCGCATTAACTTTGGCTCCTGGATGGTTTTTCTGTTGACAGCAGCTCTGCTGTGACCATATAGCTTAGGACAGAGATATTCCAGTGGCACAAAGCATCTGCTACAATGGCCATTGTCTGCTGCAGATCTTGGAAATTAAATGTAAACTATATCAGAAGCTCATCTTAGAGGACAGAGAAGGCAAACCAAATTTATGGTTTTCTGTGGTTCTGTGCATGAGGGGATCTGGAAAGGGTACCTCACAGTTTGTTTGTTTTTTTCCTCCTCTTCTCTGCAAACCAAGTTTCATACAATCCTTTTATTCCAGTAGACACTCTAATGTTCATTTAGATAACATTAAATAAATATGCTACATTTAGGTCTATATTATATTATTGTATAGTACATTAATACTGCATAGAAAGTTGATTACTTATCAGTTAAAGTAGCCATTAAACAAATGCATATGTGCACAAGTATACAACAATGGGAGAATGCTAAATACAATGCAAGGTGATAGACTTCCTACAATGGTATTTTTATCTTTCTCACAAGCAGACAGCTGAAAGAGATATTCCATCCATGAGTCAGCTGCTGTTCAGCTTGTTCATTTGTAGATCTCATTGATAAGAACAGCAGTATCACATCTTTGGAGAAGATTTTATTTTAGATCTTCACATCTTGAAGCTGAAGGCAAATTCCAAACTCCCATGACACTTACTTACTGTGTATCTTCCTGGAGGGTGTTTTACAGCTTCTCATTGCTACAGCAGGACTTGAATTGCTTGAATGATAGGAGGTGAATTCATAGAATCATAGAATCACAGAATGGCTTGGGTTGGAAGGGACCTCAAAGATCATCTAGTTTCAACCCTCCTGCTGCCTGCAGGATTGCCAGCCACTAAATCAGGCATAAGATTGATTGCTCAGGGCCCCATCCAATCTGGCCTTGAACACCTCCAGGGATGGGACATCTACAACTTCTCTGGGCAAGCTGTTCCAGTGCCTCACCACTCTCTGAGTGAAAAATTTCCCCCTGACATCTAATCTAAATCTTCCCTCTTTTAGTATAAAGCCATTCCCCCTGTCACTAATTACTCATGTAAAAAGCTGATTTCCCTCCTGTTTATAAGCTCCCTTTTAAGTACTGTAAAGCCACGATGAGGTCTCCCCTGAACCTTCTCTTCTCCAGACTGAACAAGCCCAACTCCCTCAGCCTGTCTCTGTAGGAGAGGTGAAACCTTCTGATCATCTTGTGGTCCTCTTCTGGAACTGCTCCAAAAGCTCCTCATCTTTCCTGCATTGGAGGCCCCAGGCCTGGATGCAGTACTCCAGATGGGGCCTCACAAGGGTAGAATAGAGAGGGACAATCACCTCCTTCGCCCTACTAGCCACCCCTCTTTTGATGCAGCCCAATTGTTGTGGTCCATTTCAGTATGTGCACTGTGATCTAACTGAAAGGCTTTTACTTCCTTTGAGGTGTCTGAGACAAAGCAGGATGAGAATATAGTGACATTCAAGGACAGGTGTATTCATCAGATATGCTGGTGGAGAAAGTTGAAAATGGTGAAAAAGTAGGGTAAATGTTAGCGTCGTAAGTAGGAGTCAGGAAACCAAAATCTGCCTGGAGTTTTACTTCCATTTATCCTTTTGGTTCTCCTTTCCCATGTATCTGGAGTAACTCCTGGGAAGATGCTGGCAAAACTTTGATATGAAACACAAGTGAATGAAACTGCCATTTGGCTGAGGACAGATGTATTCCAAGTGTATTTTTATCTCAAAAGGTGTAAAATTCTCAATAATTTAAACTTTCTGTTGAGACTTGCCAGTTTTGATAATGTTGCCATGTCAAAACACACAGAGGATTAAAAGGAGTATTTTAATAAGATCAATATATGGGAACAGAAACTATTTTTTTTCCTTTTAAAATGAATTTTATTTTTGTAATTTGAAGAAATAAAAAACAGAAGTAAATGCTTACATTTGATCCTTCAGTGTGTAATTTCAAAATATATTTTTATAATTGCTCTGCTTCACAAGACGTTTGTTTGTTTGTTAGGTGTGAGATAAATCAAATGCACAGTGCCAATTTGGCAAGTCTCAAATGATGGATGTTATGGGTCCTACCAACAGTTGTTCTAAGACAATATGGAAAGACAGAACCATAAATCTCTCATCACATGCTATTCTTCACAGATTTTGAGAACTAGCTCTATCAGGAGAGCCTCAGAGAAGATGTTGGAGGCTCTTGGAACCTACTGTCAGTGGAAATCTGCATGAGTTCTGTGCCTAGAGGATTTCAGTAGCATCAGACTCCCAACTATTCATATGGAAAATGTCACTCACTGGGGTGGAATTGAACTCTTTACAAAGGGTCTGTGTGACAGTTCTGCAAATCTCTTTTCTACCAGGCCTTTTGGGACTCCTTCATGGGGTCATTTCAGTACAGGTTAGAGGCTGATCTGCTGAAAAGGAACTTAGATGCCCTAGTGGACAACAAGTTGACCACGAGTTAGCAGTGTGCTCTTGTGGCCAAGAAGAGCAATGGTATTCTGGGGCACATTAAAAAGAGTGTGGCCAGCATGCCAAAAGAGGTTCTCCTCTTCCTCTACTCTGCCCTGGTGAGGCTATCTGGAATACTGCGTCCAGTTCTGGGCTTCTCAGTTCAAAGAGTACAAGAGAGTCTAGCAGAGTGCCACAAAGATTATTAGGGGCCTGGAGCATCTCCTGTACAAGGAAAGGCTGAGAGACCTTGGACTGTTTAGCATGGAGAAGACTGAGAGGGTATCTTATCACTTTTTATAAATATCCGAAGTGAAGGAGTCAAATGGGTGTGGCTAGGATCTCCTCAGTAGTGTGCAGCAACAGGACAAGGGGCAACAGGTACAACCTGGAACACAAGAAATTCCATACAGATACAAGGAAGAACATTTTTACTGTGATGGTGACAGAGCACTGAAACGAGCTGCCCAGAGAGGTTGTGGAGTCTCCTTCTCTGGAGAGATTCAAAATCCACCTGGACACTTTCCTGTGCAACCTACTGTAGGGAACCTGCTTTAGCAGTGGGGTTGGACTAGGTGATCTCCAGAGGTCCCTTCCAACTCCTAAGATTCTGTGATCCTGTGATTTCATACTTCAGAAATTGCCCTTTCTTTGAAAACTCTTGCTTTTTGAAAGGCACTCCTCACTCCACCTGAGTCCTCTTTTCCTCGAGATTCAAGAGGCTTCACAGCTGCAAGTCTGCTAATTAGCACCAAATCACTCACCGAAAGCAGAGTGCAGATTATAAACAAGGAAGATAACAGCAGAGCATGCCCTGGTGCTGGCACTTTACAAAAAATTAATTCTACCCCTGAAGTGCACAGTGACAAAACACACTGTCTTTCAGAAGGGCCATCTACACAGCACTGTAGCAGGCCATATGGAGATAATCAAACCAACTTGCAAGGCTATTAAGGTATCCAAAGCAATCTACCTGCCACAGTGCAGTGCTCAGTCTGGGTTAACACAACCTTCATATAGAAGAAATTCAGTTCTCAGAGCAGAACTGATAAAACTCAAGAGGAGGGTAAGGCATATCATCTGCACCAGGCCTGACACACATGCTAACTTATTTAAGTTGTGGGATACATCTGCACATCGCTGTATCTTGTGATTGTACCCTCTCTGAGAGTTGCACCTCAGTACAAAGAATGCTGGGCATCCTCACCACCCATGCACTTGGGCACAGATGCGGGCAAGAGTAATCATAGAATTGCTCAGGTTGGAAAAGACCTTCAAGGTCATCAAGTCCAACCGCAACCTAATTATACTACCCTAACTCTAACAACTCACTGCTAAATCACATTCCTGAGCACCACATCCAAACAGTTTTTAAACACATTCAGGGATGGTGACTCAACCACCCCCCTGGGGAGCCTATTCCAGTGCTTAACAATCCTTTCTGTAAAGAAGTTTTTCCTGATATCTAACCTAAACCTCCCATGGCGCAACTTGAGGCCATTTCCCCTTGTCCTGTCATCTGTCACCACTGAGAAGAGACCAACCTTGCTCTCACTGCAATCACCTTTCAGGTATTTGAAGAGAGCAATAAGGTCTCCCCTCAGCCTCCTCTTCCCCAGACTGAACAGCCCCAGTTCCCTTAGTCACTCCTCATAGGGCATATTCTCCAAGCCCTTGACAAGCCTTGTTGCCCTTCTTTGGACCTGCTCCAGCACCTCAATGTCCTTTCTGTATTGAGGTGCCCAAAACTGAATGCAGTACTCAAGGTGGGGCCTCACCAATGCCAAGTGCAGGATGACTTCCCTAGTCCTGCTCACGACACCATTCCTGAATGCCACTGGCCTTCTTGGCCACCTGGGCACACTGCTGGCTCATATTCAGCCGCCAGTCCATTGGTACCAATGTCCCTTTCCATCAGGCAGCTTTCCAGCCACTCTGCCCCAAGCCTGTAGGGTTGCCTGGGGTTGTTGTGACCAAAAAGCAGGACCTGACACTTGGCCCTATTGAAACTCATACAGTTTGCCTTGGCCCATCAATGCAGTCTATCCAGGTCCCTCTGTAGTGCCTTACTACCCTCCGGCAGATCAATGCTCCCTCTCAACTTGGTGTCCTCTGTGAACTTACTGAGGGTGCATTCAATCCCCTCATCAAGATCATTGATAAAGATGTTGAATAGGAGTGGCCCCAGTACTGAGCCCTGGGGGACACCACTCACGAGTGGCTGCCAACTGGATTTAACTCCACTGACTACAACTCTTTGGGCCCGGCCATCCAGCCAGTGTTTCACCCAGCAGAGTGTATGCCTATCCAAACCATGGGCAGCCAGCTTCTCCATGAAGATGTTGTGGGGGACAGTGTCAAAGGCTTTACTGAAGTCTGGGTAGACGACATTGACAGCCTTACCTTCATCCACTAAGCGGGTCACCTTGTTATAGAACAATATTAAGTTTGTCAAGCAGGATCTACCATTCATGAACCAATGCTGACTGGGCCTGATCCCCTGGTTGACCTTTAATTGATCCATAATGGCTCCTGAGATTATCCATTCCATAACCTTCCCTGGCACTGAGGTGAGACTGATAGGTCTGTAGCTACCAGCACCATCTTTCCTGCCCTTTTTGAAGTTGGGCATCACATTTGCCAGTCTCCAGTCCACCCGGACATTCCCTGTTAGCCAGGACTGTCGAAGGATGATGGAGAGTGGCTTGGCAACCACATCCACCAACGCACTCGGCACTCTGGGTGCAGTCCGTATGGCCCCATGGACTTGTGAGTGTCCAGCTTCCGAAGCAGGTCCAAAACCATTTCCTTATGGATTGTGCATGGCCTATTCTGTTCCCCATCCCCATCTACCAGTCCAAGGGGCTGTGTGCCTAGGGACCAACTTGTCTTACTATTAAAGACTGAGGCAAAGAAGGCCTTAAGTATCTCAGCCTCATCCTGATCCTTAGTCACTGTGTTCCCCTCTGTGTCCAACAAGGGATGGAGATTCGCACTAGCCCTCCTCTTACTGTTGATGTATTTATAGAAATATTTATTGTTGTGTTTCACCTTAGTGGCCAAGTTCAGTTCTAGTTGCGCTTTGGCCCTTCTAATTTTCTCCCTGCACAGCTTCACTGCGTATTTGTAATCTTCATAAGTTGCTTGCCCCCTCTTCCAATGACAATAATTTTTCCATTTGTTCCTGAGTTCCAGCCAAAGGTCTCTGTTCAGCCAGATCGGTCTCCTTCCCTGTCATCTCGTCTTCTGTGACTTGGGGACCGTCAGCTCCTGCACCTTTAAAATTACTTTCTTGCAGTATTCCCAGACTTCTTGGGCTCCCATACCATCTGGAACTACCTCCCAAGGAATTCTCTCAACCATGGTCCAAAAGAGACCAAAGTCTTCCCTCCAGAAGTCCAAGGGTGCAGTTCTGCTGACTCCTCTCAGTGCTTCAGCAAGGATCAAAAAATCTATCATTTCGCTTTGCCCCAGACAGCCTCCAATCTTTACATCCCTCACAAGACCTTCTCTGTTAACAAGCAGCAGGTCCAAGAGTTTGCTTCCCCTTGCTAACTCCCTCATCATCAGTGTCAGGAAGTTATCTCCCACACACTCTAGGAACCTCTGGGACTGTTCCCTTTCTGCTGTATTATAATTCCAGTAGATGTCTGGGAAGTTGAAGTCCCCCATGAGAACAAGGGGTAGAGACCGCAAGACATCGCTCAACTGTCTATAAGTATCTTATCAACCTCTTCATCCTGGTTGGGTGGCCTTTAGCAGACTCCCACAATAATGTCAGTCTCATTGGCCTTCCTCTTGATCCTGACCCATAAGCTCTCAATCCTGTCATCAACATCATTAATTTACACACGTTCACATCTTTTCTTAACATAGAGGACCACACCACTGCCTTTCCTGCCTCACCTATCTCTTTTGAAAAGTTGGTAGCCATCAATCACAGCACTCCAGCTGCGTGAGTCATCCCACCATGTTTCCATGATAGTGACTATGTCATAGTTTTTTGACTGCACAATGGCCTCCAGCTCCTCCTGTTTGTTACCCATGCTGCGTGCACTAGTGTAAATGCACCTCAGCTGGGCCACCTTTTGGGTGGGAGAAGCCCTAATTCCCTTTTGACCATACTCAGGTGTTTCCATAGTAACCAACCCTTGTGTTCTTCCTGCAAAATGGTGTGTCATCCTCCTCCTTCACCAAGACACAAGACTGTGGGATCTTGCTAGCAGTAGGTCTTCTCATGTGGAACAAGTGTGACTGCACTTCATTTATTTTGCTTTCTCTACCGCAGTACATAATAATGATGCCCTATTTGGGAAAGCTATGACAAGCACCATAGCAAACATGCACTCTACGAGGTGTAGAACTGTTTTTTTTTGTGCACTCAGTTTAGCAGAGATGATTTTATTGGTATGAGCTGCAACAGCAATAAAATTTAGACATTTTAAATAATATCAGTGGTGGCCACTGTATAGTTAACACTGACTGGGTTCCTTAACACCAGGCGTTGAAATTCTTGTAACAGGACGTAAGGACGTAAGGAGTTAGACCACATTTAAATTTGTCAATTAGTACTCTCATGAAATTGATTGCTTGGGGCACATCAGAGAGCAAAAGAAGTTGCTGCAAAAGATATTTGCTAAGCTTCTATTCCTGTGACTTGCTCCTCTGAAGCCAATGAAAATACTCACATCAGTAGCAGATTTGTGAAATCTTTTTCTTCCTTTTGATTAAATTTGATAGACAGGAACATATCCTGCAATATGATAGTATCAATTCTCCAAAGGCATCCATTTCCCCTGATATTTTGAGTGTTGGCTGAGTATTTTTGCAAGATTTCTTATCTCAGCAGCTTTTAATCAGTGGGTACTGGGAACAAAGACAACCAGGAAAGCGATGGTACTGACGTTTCTCCCTCTGAATTAAAGTCATCTGAAAGCCTAGCTGATGGCTCAGAACACATTGCTGAACTGCTTATCACTCCATAACAAGAACAGAAGGCCTAAGAATGTTTGCCTCTGCTGCAATTCAGTCAGGGTGCCTTGAAGCTTAAATTGCCACTATTTGTGGGTCACTACCTCCTCCAATATTCTGTGTACCTTCTCTTATTTTCTTTTCATTTGCTATGCAGGCTCACAGACCTTCCTGCCAGATTTTACTTGGGAGGCCCAGAACCCTTGCTCTGCAAATCCTGACAGGACCTTGATGGATGCTAATGTCTCTGCCATTCATATAATTTTACCAATAAAGCTTTTGATCTGTCAGCAGTCTTTATATCAATGCAGTCATATCATAAAATGGAAAATATGACCAAAATGTCTGTTGTGCTGACACAGAGTATCTCCTTATCCCTCATAAAAATGCAGCATTATGGAGTTTACTTTAATCTCTGTGAGCCAGATGTGCTATGAGGTTAGGTAGAACTGGGAGATAAAACTTAATTTTATTTTTCATATATTTAAAGGCAGTCTGGTAAAGGAACTTGTAAAGCAACAAGTACTGCACATTATGATTCAGAGCAGCAAGGGACAGCTGGAGGGACTTGATTGGCTCCAGCCCAATGAAACAGAGGCTTCTTGTGACCAGCTGCTGTGCTGCAGTATGAATGACAAGGGTAATAATTGATTACTAACTGGCAGCTCAAAAGGAAGAAAGAATTAACAAAAGTGATGAGGTGCTTTACAGCTTTGTAACTGTAAAACCAGTACAACAATTATAGGAAAAAGAAAGGGTTTTCACTTATTGCCTTAGAGTTACAAGGACAGTGCTAGTTATTGTAAATCACATGACAAGCAAATCAGAGGCGTAGATCAGTAAGTAATATGGGGCATTGCCTACATCCAGGTCCTGCAGAACCATTCAGCAGATTCACCAGGAGCAGCTAAAACTCAATCAAAAACATCCAGCCATGCCAATTACATTGGCAGTCAAGGCAAGGTCTCTGAGCCATCAGCCATATCACAGTGGATTAGAAATCTCCAGCAAATGGTGCGTTGTGACAGACCAATTCTTTGCCTTTGAGTAGGTGCTCGATGGCACGCTTTCTGCCCTGAAAATAAACGCATGCCTTTTTCTTTTCCTTCTCTTTTCCTCAGCTTGTAAATGGCTTTTGTGTTCACCAGTAAATGCACTAGATGCATTGTTGCTACATCTTTCTTCAAGGGTTTTGTACTGACCTCATGCTCTGGGCCATGTAAAGCCTCTGGTCACTGAGAGCCAGGCTCTGCTCCTTTTTCATGCAGAGTAGAACCTCGCTTGGGGCCAGATGATGGCCAGAATGCCAATGCAAGATGTAAAGGGCCGTTGCCTGTCCTGTTTCTTTCTTGCTTCTCTCACATAGGGGAATAATAGCCTCTGCTGACTATGCCATTTCATTAGCCCAGGAGGGAAGAAGGAGAATTTGATGGATCCTTCATTTCCTTTCCCAAGGCATCTAACAGCAGGAAGTATGTGCTGTGTCAGCTACCGACCTGTCATGGTTTTCTTCCTTCCCAGAGCAGCAGGGAGACAAATCTGCCCCAGCAATAACTCAGCAGTGTGTGGTTCCCTTTCTGGGGAAAGGGAAAAAGCATCATGGTCTGATCAAGTTCTCTGTGAGCAGAGCCGATAAAATCAATGAGACTAATCATGGAGAATAGTATCATTCAGCTTGAACAAAGCTGGCAGCTTCTAGTCTGACATATGGAAAATGCTCTTCTAGCTGGTTGAAGTCTCTTCAATCCAGGCCAGCCTCACCCCTACTCCCACTCCATAATCTGCCATTCTTCTTTTTATAAAGCAGTGTTTTGTTATGGTATATGCTATATTTTTGCTATATTCTATATTTTAGAAGTATATTCTATATGCAATATGTATTTGCACTGGAAAGGTATGACACCCTCCAACTCAGTGAAAATTAATTTCTCCTACTGTTAGCCATCTAATATATAAACAACATGCCCAAAGTGGGTTTTTGGCCACCTTCTACAGCCAATGAAATGGAACCACTCCCTCCAGAGGTGAACTCCTACTGCCTATCTCAAATGCCTATCATAGGATGGCCTGACTCTGGAGATGCATCACCCACCTCTTCCACTGCCTTATGGACTTCCCTCGACAATTTGTCAGAGCAAACTTCTAATTTTTTGGAGGAGAATGATATGGGAGAGACATTGTCATGCCCTGTTCAGGATCTTATTCAGACATTTGAGGTCCATGAAGTCAATGTGTAGCACACTAAAGGGACTGGATTCTGCAGCTAGAGTCATGACTCCTTTGGCTGTGTGGCAGGGAGGGTGGTACGATCATGCCGGTAATGTGGCATTCCACCAAGAAAACCTGCTATAACAGAGGGGAGCTGAGCTGCTCTAGAGTGGGGTAACTGGGCCTTTCCTTGCTCACACTGAGTGGAACATTAGTGGAACAAATTTCAGGCAGAGCACAAGGTGTACAAATGCAAATGGAACAAGAAGGATATCTTCATTGGTCCAACCTTGAATACTCTCCTAAAGACGATAGAGGGAACTTCACTAGAAAATCAACCAAAAATTCGAGTCCTGAGAGTGGGTTGCCAGGTCTGGGATTTTTTGTTATTACATACATAGTGCAAAAATGTGCTTGACTTTGTGCTATTTTCTTATACTGAGAGAGAAATTATTGCTGGGGGAAAAAAACACATAACCTGATATGGAAATACTTTTTTTTTCATTTTTTATATTTTTACATTTTCACTGACAGGGCAAAACCCATAATTTAATTGGTCTCCATTTCCTGTAACTGCTGAGAAGGGGCTGGTCCCTCCTCCATGCTTCTCAGAGGGCTGATAATTAGAAAGAAGGCGATGCAAAACTCAATGACATTAACTCCATCTATCACATAACACTGTTGAACTAGGGGGAAAAAAATAAAAAAGCAGTACTTTCTCCCCAAATCCCTGGTGTCTGTACTACATTGTACACAGTGACTGCAAGTCTTTCTGGGTAGAATGGTGAAGAAACAAGGTAATTTTGCCATTCATTTAAGAAAATAAGAAGCTATTCTGCTTTTCTTTTACTAAAGCACATTCCTTCCACATCTTCTTTTTATTCACTTATACTACTCTTTTTTTTTTTTTTCACAAGTAATGCCACAGCCCTCTGGGAAGAATGAAAGAAAGAAAACCAGGAGAACCAACTTCTGCTCTTGTTAAAGATGACAGAACTACCTCAGTGTGTCAAGCAAGTTTCCCTTAGTATTGATCACATGAAGACACAAAGTACAAGGGTTGCTCTAAAAGTAATGCCTCCTATTTTATAATGCTGGCCCATTACATCAAAGGTGGATGTTGGTGGGATGGCAGTAGAGGCTGAATCTTCCCACCAATATTCTGTTACACTTTGTTGCTATGTGACAGGTGGCACCAGAGAGGCAGTCTGACAAAATGGTGTCTGACATGAAAGTGCGTATGAAGCAAAGGGGTGGAATTGAATTCCTCCATGCAGAAAAATTGTACCCACTGACATTCATCAACACTTGATGAACATTTATGGAGATCACATGGTGGATGTTAACACAGTGACACTGTGTGTGGTGCACTTTAGCAGAGGCAACAGCAATGTGAAAAACAAACTATGCTCTGGATAGACATGCACAGCTGTCACACCACAAAAGGAAGAGCATCTTAATCAGCTCATCCGTGTGAATTGACTAATGGTGGTGACTATGTTGTAAAATAGTGTTTTGTACCTGAGAATTTGCTCTATCAAATACTATTATTGTGTTCTTTGTATCTGTTGTAGTTTCCATGGAAATAAATAGGAGGCATTAGTTTCAGAGCGACCTACATACTAGCATCCTGGTCTAGGAAAAGACAAGTGGCAGCTATTTCCTCCAGTGAAGGGGTACAGAAGCACCTGCAAGCAAGAAAGGTTATAGAAATTAGAAGCTGAGTGCAAATATGTTACCACTGCTGAAAAAGATTTTTTTGAGTTGAAAAGAATTAAAAAATAGTATTGATCAGGAGCAGATCTTCTCCAGACTTAATTTTAATTTTCCTTTCAGCCCTTCCTTAAACCATGTTGGCACCATCATTTGTGCTGCTGTGATGACCCATGGTAAAAGGAGAGGAGCCACAAGGTGACCAGAAGAGATCTAAACATGGCATGAAAGTGCTGTGAGCATCTGGGGGCAGCCAGAGGTAAGATGCCTATTTGTTCTGCAGGGGAAAACTTCTGATCATAGAACCATAGAACTGTAGAATTGTGGAATCATTAAGATTTGAAAAGATCTCTAAGATCATCTAACCCAACTGACAACCCATCACCACCATGCCCACTAAACCATGTCACTCAATGCCATATCTACCCTTTTCTTGAAAACCTCCAGGGTTTTCAACAACCTCTACCACTGCCCTGGGCAGCTTGTTCCAATGCATTAGTACTCATTCTGAGAATAAATTTTTCCTAATAACCAAACTGAACCTCTACTGGAGCAACTTAAGACCTATCACTAGTCATCTGAGAGTTGAACCCCAACTCATTACAACCTCCTTTCAGGTAGCTGTAGAGAGCTAGAAGGTCTACCTTGACTCTCCTACAGACTAGACAAGCCCAGTTCCCTCAACCGCTCCTCATAAGACTTGTGCTCCAGAACCTTCACTAGCTTCACTGCCCTTCTCTGGACATGCCCCAGCATCTCAATGTCTTTCTTGCAGTGAGGGGCCCAAAACTGAACGCAGTACTTGAGGTGCGGCCTCACCAGTGCAGAGTAAAGGGATACAATCACCTCTCTGGTCCTGCTGACCACACTATTTTTTATACAAGCCAAGATGCCATTGGCCTTCTTGGCCACCTAGGCACACTGCTGGCTCATGTTCAGCAGGCTGTCAACTAACACCCCTAGATCCTTTTCCTCCACACAGCTTACCATCCACTCTGCCCCAGGCCTGTAGCATTGTGTGAGGTTGTTGTGACAAATGTGCAGGACTCAGCATTTGGTCTTGATGAAGCTCATAAAACTGGCCTCAGCCCATTGATCCAACCTATCCAGATCCCTCTGTGGAGCCTTCCTACACTCAAGCAGATAGACACTTCCTTCCAACTTGGTGTCAGCTATAAACTTACTGATGGTGCAGTAAATCCCCTCATCCATAGTCAAAGACTTTAGTAAAGTCTAGGTAGACTACATCCACAGCCCTTCCCTCATCCACTAGATGGGTCACTTGGTCATAGAAGATCAATCAAGCAGGATTTGGTTTCTGTGAACCCGTGATGGCTAATCCTCATCCCCTGGCTGTCCTGCACATGCTATGTGATTGCACTCAAGACAGTCTGCTCCATTACTTTCCCTAGTACCAAGGGCAGGCTGACATGCCTGCAGTTCCTCAGATCCTCCTTCCAGCACTTCTTGCAGATGAGTGTCACATCAGCATGTCTCCAGTCATCTGGGACCTCCCCATTGGACCAGGACTGTTTATAAATGATAGAAAGTGGCTAGGGAATCACTTCTGCTGGCTCCCTTAGTAATCCCAGGTAGATCCCACCAGGCCCCATGGACTTGTGATAGTCTAGGTGGAGTAGCAGGTTGTTAACTGTTTCCTTCTAAATTGTGGGGGGTTTATTCTGCTCTCCATCCTTGACTCCCAGCTCAGGGTGTTGAGCATCCTGAGGATAACTGATCTAACTATTAAAGACAGAAGTAAGGAAGGCATTGAGAACCTCAGCCTTTTCCTCATACTCAGTGGTAATGTTCTCGGCCACATACAATAAGGGATGGATACTCTCCTTGGCCCACCTCTTACTGTTAATGTATTTTTTATCTTTAACAATGGTGGCCAAATTAAGTTCTTCCTAGGCTTTTGCCTTTCTGATTTTCTCCCTGTATATCCTAGCAACAACTTTGTACTCTTCCTGTGTTGCCTGATCCTTCCTTCTTCAACTGCTACCTTGAACTTTCAGATGGCAGACTTTGAATTGTTCAGGAGACTGCTAGGGAGGGTCCCTTGGGAGTCGGTCTTGGAGAGTAAAGGGGTCCAGGAAGGTTGGTCGCTCCTCAAGAAGGAAGTCCTGAAGGCGCAGGAACAGGCTGTCCCCCTGAGCTGCAAGATGAGCTGGCAGGGAAGGAGACCAGCGTGGATGAACAGGGAGCTTTTCCTGAGGCTCCAGGAGAAAAAGAGAATCTACCTCCTGTGGAAGAAGGGAGAGGGAACTTGGGGAGAGTACAAAGAGGTTGTTAGGGACAGTTTGATGGGACTGTGCCAACTATACACTTTGAGGGCTGAGTCTGAGACTTCTCTTCTGCTTCATCTCTGATCCCCATGAACAAACTGCCCATTAATCTAATTCAGTGCCAAGGAAGGATCATCTGGAAAGAGTGAACACCCTGACCCTTGATCCACAGCGCAGTTGTTCCCGGCCTGCATGTTCCCTGGAGCTCCAGATTTGCAGAATGAATTCACAGCAAAAGTACCATGATTTTCCCTGGCAAATCTGGGCCCCACACAGCAAAAACTGCAGAACAAAAGCACATGGAGGAAGAAAGATTGAGAATAATGGCACATAGCAGGGTGGGTGGGTGATTTTATCTTATGGCTTGTGTATTTTTAGATTCAATCATAAGACTGATCTTCAGAATAAAATAAAGGAAAAGTTTTGGGAAGTGAGATGCACAGAATAATCTTTGGATTAACGTAGACTGTGACAGTCTAGCAGGTAGAACATCAAGCTAAACTAATGAGACTTGACCTTTTAAAGATGATGCTGACCCTACTCCTCCACTGTAGAGTGCTTTGAGATTGGATATATATGATCATTTCACACTGCCAGCTTTCCTGAATTTGTCCATCTTCCAATCATTCTGCTGAGCTGAGTAGCATCCATTTACTCTTGTATATCACCCAGGTTAGTGAGATGTATTTTACTAAAAACTCCCTCCCAAATCCTGTTACCTTCAAATAGTGAGAGCAAAACAAAGGAGTCATAACACAGTATGGAACTGTAGCCCTCAAATTTAAGAACAAGCAAGAATATATCTACATTTACACTAGATTCACAAGAAAAAAAAGCCTGAAAAATTTGTATCATTTGACATTATGAGTAAAGGAGAAATAAAAAAAAAAATACAATTAAGTTATTTTGTTGGAGAAGAAATAAATGTTATATATGGGAAAGCACAGAGCATGTATGATGGCTTTCTGCTATTGTCAAAAATGCTGAGAGGCTAATATTAGAGATAGGGGGATTTCCCCACCGGTGGGAAAACCACAGCAAAATTTCACAAGGAGAGGACGTGTGAGAAACAAGGTTTCACCTTCACCATCTCATCACATCCTAAATCCCTCTCTAGAGAAAAGCCTCATACCATGCAATGCTTTATCATCATGAGGTCACATGTGACAGGTAGGAACAGTTACATACTAACTTAGAGGACTTCCATCCCTTCTAGCCTGGGTGCTGCCAAGAGCCTGCTCCATTCCCTCTCATAGCCCTGCAGACCTGTCCCATCTCCAGCCAGGGGAATCCATGCCTACCTTTTGTATTATGTGCTTTATAACACGGGGCTCCCCAGCATCTTTGTCCATGAAGAAGAAATATGGAGACAAAGCCACTACTCAAAGAAAGAAGTCAGGTTCATTGAGTCTTTCAGAAAGAGACACCTAATGATAAATGTGGCATTGCTTTGATTCCAGGGGCATCATCAAAACCCAACCGGGCAGAGCAGCTGTACTCAAGGAGCCCTGGCACCAAGCTGTTGGTCAGGATTGGGGGCCCCCTCCATTCAGTGCACAAGCATCATTGCTTTATAATCTCTATGAGGCTGTGGTGTTGGGGATAGAATAGCAAAGTGTGTGCACATTGTTACATAAGGGCACCAGAAGTAAATCCAAAAGGAAGGATATGCTCTTGCAGGATATGTTTGTCATATTCCCTGAGGTTTTAAAGAATAAATTAGGTGAAAGGCAACTCTTTCACTCAGATATTCCTCCAAGACTGAAGACTTCACACTGTCTGAGAACAGCAGTGAAAGCACAGAACTGTCTCAGTGCAGCTAGAGAAGTGCTTCTGATGACAGATGCAATGTAAGTGAGCACAGAGAGAGCTCTTTCAGTTCCTTAAAACATAAGCCTTGGAGCTTGGATGAGGGGAAGCTGAAATCAACCCCATGAAAAACTTCTGTGGAATTTAATAGAAACAAATATTACAGAGTTACAAAGCTTACTGGAAATATTCCTTCCTCTAAAAATGTTTTGGGGTTTTTGCGCTTGTTTCCTTGAAATCTGTCCTCACATATTTCTTTGGACCCTCATTGTTTTATACCAATTCTTCCCTATGAGAATGGTGAGATATTGGAAAAGTTTGCCCAGAGAAGCTGTGGATGCCCCCAAGTCACAAGATTCAATGCAGACATACAAACTGAAGCCACAGAAAATATTTTCATCCACCTCCCACCCTGCAGAGCAAACCCAGCACATTCTCCCTGTCTGCAGCAAAGTGTGATATGGCAGCATTCTCCACGGTGCCAGCCAGTTCCAGCTGGCAGAGAGGTAGCAAAACCTGGATGAAGGTGAGTGAAGCTGGTTTTTAGCTTAAAATCCTGTCTTGGCTGTTTTTTTTCCTTTTCATGATTGTGTAACTGCATCGGTGCACATAGAAAGAGCCACTGATGTCATCTATCTGGACTTCAGTAAGGCCTTTGACACAGTACTCCATATCATCCTTCTCTCCAAATTGGAAATATATGAATTTGATGGGTGGACTGTTCAATGGACGAGGAACTGGTTGCAAGACTGTAGCCAGAGAGTGATGGTCAATGGATCAGAGCCTGGATGGAGATCAGTGACAAGTGGTGTCCCACAGGGGTTGGTACTGGGACCAGTGCTCTTTAACATCTTCATCAATGACATCAACAGTGGGAAAAAGTGCAACCTAAGCAAGTTTGTGAATGGAATGACACCAAGCTGTAGGGTGTAGCTGACATGTTTGAGGGACAGAATGCCATCCAGAGGGACCTAGACAGGCTCAAGCAGTGGGCTCAGGAGAACCTCTTGGGGTTCAACAAAGCCAAGTGCAAGGTCTTGCACCCAGCTCACAGCTATCCCTGCTACAAGTACAAGTTGGGGGATGAAAGAATAGAGCACAGCCCTACCAAAAATGACTTGGAGGTACTCGTGGATGGCAAGCTGGGCATGAGCCATCAGTGTTCCCTTGCAGCCCAGAAAGCCAACTGTATTCTGGGCTGCATCAAAAGAAATGTGGTCAGTAGGTTGAAGGAGGTGATCCTGTCCCTCAACTCTTCACTTGTGAGACCTCACCTGGAATACTGCATCCAGATGTGGAATCCTCAGTACAGGAGAGAGGTGGACCTGATAGAGTGTGTTTAGAGGAGGTCCACAAAAATGATCCAAGGGATGGAACACCTCCCATATGAGGACAGGCTGAGAGAGCTGGGGATGTTCAGACTGGAGAAGAAAAGGCTCCAGGGAGACCCAATAGCGACCTTTCAGTATTTAAAGGGGGACTATAAGAAGGGAGGGGACAGACTCTTTAGCAGGGTCTGTGGTGATACGACAAGGGGAAATGTTTTGAAAATAAAAGAGGGGAGATTACAGATGGATATAAGGAAGAATATTTTTACAATAAGGGTGGTGAGGTACTGGAACATCCCAGAGAGGTGGTTGGAAGCCCCATCCTTGGAGACATTCAAGGTCAGGCTGGACCAGGCTCTGAGCAACCTCATCTAGCTGTAGATGTCCCTGTTCATTGCAGGGGAGTTGGACTAGCTGACTTTTAAAGGTCTCTTCCAATTCAAAAGATTCTATGATTCTATGATTCCTTCTTTCTTTTGCAGCCTTGTGCTAAAGCAGTAGACTCGCAAATCTGGGAAGTTTATAAGCCACTCTTAGTAGAGACTGGTGACTCTCCTAACATGAGGTGTCCATAAGTAAGCAAAGCTGGCTCTAGTGAAAGAGATCACACCTCCTGCTGAGGTCAGAGAGAGCTGCTCCCAATTACACCAATGCTAAATATGGTCCCACTCCTGATTTTTTTTTTTTAACTGTTGGACCTTGTTGCCAACTTGGAGAAAAATGGAGCTGAAGGTTGGACACTCACTGGATAAGGAATTGGCTGGATGATTGCACTCAGAGAGCTGTGGTCAACGGCTCAATGGCCAAGTGGAGACCACTGATGAGTGGCGTTCCTCAGGGATCAGTTCTGGGACTGGTGTTATTTAACATCTTTGTAGGCAACATGGACAGTGGGATTGAGTGCACCTTCAGCAGGTTTGCAGATGATACCAAGCTGAGTGGTGCAGTTGACACACTAGAGGGAAGAGATGCTATCCAGAGGGACCTGGACAGGCTTGAGAGGTGGGCCCATGCCAACTTCATGAAGTTCAACAAGGCCAAGTGCAAGGTCCTGCACCTGGGTCCAGGCAATCGCAAGCACAGATACAGGTTGGGCAGAGAATGGCTTGAGAGTAGCCCTCAGGAGAAGAATTTGGGGGTGTTGGTTGATGAAAGATTCATCATCAGCAGGCAATGTGTGCTTGCAGCCCAGAAGGCCAACTGTATCCTGGGCTGATCAAAGAAGTATGACCAGCAGATCAAGGGAGGTGATTCTGTCCCTCTATTCTGCTCTTGAGGGGACCTTATAACAGTTTTCCAGTATCTGAAGGGGACCTACAGGAAAGCTGGGGAGGGACTTTTTAGAAGGGCATGTAGCAACAGGACAAACGGAAATGGTTTTAAACTGGAAGAGGGTAGATTTAAACTAGATATTGGGAAGAAATTCCTTACTGTAAGGGTGGTGAGACACAGGAACAGGGAGGTTGTGGATGCTCCCTCCCTGGAAGAGTTCAAGGCCAGGTTGGATGGGGCTCTGAGCAATCTGGTCTACAGGGAAATGTCCCTGCCTATAGCAGGGGTTGGAAGAACTAGATGATCTTAAAGGTCCCTTCCAACCCAAACCATTCTATGGTTCTATGATTGTTAAAAAAAGACGCTTGGAAAAATGTGCATTCTGTCAAGTGTTGTGAAACTGTGTGGGTTGGAGAAGGCTCAGTTTTTAATAAAGGAAACATACTGCATCCCACTTCAAGGACTTCTCTTAGATAGAAAGAAGGCAGCAAGAAGGAAGCTGAATCCTTTCTCCTGCTAGTTCTCCTTTTGCTATCAAACAATAACATTTTTAATGATTGGCATCACACACAGTGTGGGAGTACTAGGTGCTCAGCTTGTTCTGTGGAATTGTAGGAAAATGCGACAGACTAGCCCTCCCAACTACTCACAGATTAACTTTTGAAAGGTTCCTGTGGAATGTACTCAAACCAGGAGGTGGAGAAGGAAGAGAAGCATTGTAGAGACAGATTTAAACCAACCTGAAAGCTTAGTGTACGTTCCTTCAGTCTCGTATAACTTCAGTCTTCAGTTCTAGTATATTTTCAAAGGCATTTTCCACCAGAGCTTATAGGCCTCCAGAGTTTTAGGTATAGTTCATTCTTCCTAGCTTCCCTCTGTTCTGCTTCCTCCTTATTGTTTTCATCTGCAAGTACAACCCTGCCTGATTTATCACAATTCCACACTGTCAATTCGAACTGACATAATGTAGTAAGACAACTGCAGTTGCTCTCTACAAAGAATGCAAACAGGGATCTGTCACCTTTCCTTCTCCCTTCCTCACTCTCAGAGCAGGAATGGATTTCACTGGAAAGGAACAGACCATTTCCACCAAGTAGTCACTGTGGTCTTACCATGCAGAGGGCTGGCAGATCATTCTTGGAAGTTGCCGTTTTTGATCAGGCTGAATTCTTACCCGTCCAGTGTGTATGTTTATGTAGTCAGCTCTGGTATGCAAATGGCGTTCCTCTTATCATACAGAGAAAGGATGTGAGCTCATTCATAAAGAATATCAGCTCTGGGGAGCCTAACTTACTTAATCCAAGCCTCCCCTGCACGTTCCTTCTTCTGATAGGGTAGAAGAAATGCAAAGTACATTGGCTTTTAAGAAGTAGAATAATATATTTCAGAGAGGAGCTTTGAAATATATTATATTATATATATTATATTATATATATAACTCTATAATATATAGAGTTCATTTCCTTTGACAGGAAAGGAAATGAACCTGGCAAGACAGTCATTTACAATTAAAAAGGCAGAAAGACATTTGCAAAACTCATTCAATTATTTAATGTAAATATACTTGGCTGGGTTAAGGCAAGTTGATATAATCATAAGATATTTAATGAGACTAAAGGCCATTTCTCCCCTTTACACAGACTTAGCAACACAGCACTGTTTATTGATCTGCTTGATAAAGAAACAAATAGATTATTGGCTTGGCATGTGCTGACTGTGAAAATCAGCAAAGCTCTAGATGTTGTATCAAAACTGTGATCCTGCTCCCTGGGAAAAAGGCCCTGGATCTGTCACAGCACTCAAATCAGAGGGATCAGCCTGTGCAGTATGCTTTGCAGGTCTGGGCTGAAAATGAGAGCGATGAGCAACTCATGTTGTAGGCATGTGACTCAGCATGCGCACAAGTATGAGAGTAATTGGGAGAGAAAGGTTTTCTGGCAGGGTTTCATCTGGAAAGTATAACACCCAAGTAATTCATAAACAAGATTTAGGTGGGAGAACAGCAAGGAAGAACAAGGAAGAAAGCTGTTGCCACTGAAAGCTGTGTTGCTACGTAAGGCTCATTAAAACAGATGACATTAAAAAGCTGGGGATGGTTCAGAAAGGATCTACAATGGTCCTCAAAACCTGCAGTGAGAGAGCTGTCTGCCACCAGAGGCAGGGCAGGCAGTCACTACCACAGAACATGGCCCACAGCAGGTCACTCCAGCTGTGCTCATCCAGGCCACGGCCAGGCTGGCTGTGGCTAGTACCTCGTGGGAGAAGGGAGGGCATAAGGCACAGACACAGGTGTGCTGGGACACACATTTCTCCTACCTTTCTGGCCCTCCTCCAACACTTCCCCATACAAAAATGTCCACCTCTGACTCCCCACAAGTGTTGAGAAAGCTCACCTCCACATGCAGTACCAGGGTCCCCAGAGCCCACCCTTGCAAAACACTGGTGCAACATCAGTCTGTTTACTTTGTCTGGAAGATGTGCCCAGACAAAAGTTTCTAAGTGTTTGGAATGAACACACAGCTTTCACTTAAGACCTCAGGGTGATATCTGAAAGCAGAGACATTTAGACTAGGGGTAAAATATCCACTCCAAGGAGAGTTATCCACCAGATGTGAAGTGGGTGCAATATAACGTGATGTCTTTGAATCTCAGTGTCTTATTTTCCCTCCAGGCATAGGATTTGAGGACTTGACGCAGGGACTGCTAGACAAGGCATCATTTTCACTATGATCAAAGGGCTCAGACAAAATTATTTCAACAGCTTCTGGCAGCTATAGTGCCAGAGAAGCTCAGAGCAGTCCCATCAGAGTTAGGACACTGTCTCAAAGACCTGGCAATGTAGAGGAACAGAAGCTGCAGAACGTAGAAGAAAGGAGGTGGTGTGGTCTGCAGTTGGCTGGCAGACTGGGACAGGCAAGCTGAAGGGGGCTGATGGTTTCTCAAAGGGGATACACTAACACCACTCAGTTTTGCAGTACTGAAGCAAGAACTGAGCAGGTCCTGGGCAAACCTGCACTATCCTTTATTCATGCAAGCTGGCCCACTCTGTGAGGGGAGCAGAAGCAGGTTCCCAAACCGTGCCCACCACCACTGGTCCCACCATCACTCATAACCACTGGAACTCATGGTCCAGAGCACTTCCACAGAGCTTTATCTCCTGCACTCCTTGCAAAGGTGCTGTGCAGGTGTGCAGACACAGCATTACACTGGCACCTTCAAAGACTTAATCAAGATCACACAACAAGCTTGTGTGAATGCAAAGTATAGACAAAATCTTTCAAGACTTGAGCTAGTAATTATCCCATGGGGCATTTTTTTCCATTGGGATTTTTTTTGGAAAAACGTACCTGAAATATTCCCAGTTTGCTCCTGCACAAGAAAGTGAGGAGTCCATAATTTTTGTCAGCAGGTACAGGACCGTCTATGTATAGCCCTGATTTAAAACATTAGAAATAGTTGCATATTACAGTGAAGATACTTTAGCCAATGCATGAGATTTATCATGACTTCATGATATTTAATCTTCTGCTAAAATTTCAAGCTCCTGAATATATGTGGTGATGCAAGCAACTTATTAGTATTTTTTAAGTTCATCCTCTGACCTTGTTGACAAGAAAACTCAAAAAATGTAACAGGAGATGAATGATAACTGAAAAATGTGAATAGAACTTGAACTACTTTCTGAATCTAATTTTTCAGCCACTCTTGTAAATACTTGCAGCCTGAACTTTTGGCACTGACATTATTTCTTATGTTTATGCTTTAAAGTGTTGGGTGCAGATTATAGTGTTTCAGAATTTATGGGAATTTACTATCACAAAAATTCAAACACCTTTTCTAGGACCTGTAATTTTGTCAGTGTTTTATAATTTTCAAAAATTATTTTTAAAACATTTTCTTTGAATCATAGAATTAGAGTTGCTCAGGTTGGAAAAGACCTTCAAGATCATCAAGTCCAGCCGCAACCTAACCATACTACCCTAACTTTAACAACCCACCACTAAATCATGTCCCTGAGAACCACATCCAGATGGTTTTCAAACACATTCAGGGATGGTGACTCAACTACCTCCCTGGGGAGCCTATTCCAGTGCTTAACAACCCTTTCTGTAAAGAAGTTCTTCCTGATATCTAATCTAAACTTCCCCTGGAGGACTGAAATCTCATTGTGTGAGCTGGACCCATTCTTGGCTAATTTTTTTTTACCACATGACAATTAATGATTTTAAAAGAATATGAAGGAAAAATATAATGAAAGCGAAGATTATTTCAAAAATGTTAATCTTCTCTATTCAACTTCCAAGTAATTTAGCTAGAAATTTTGGATATTATTTTCAGAACCTAATGTCAAATTAATTTGAAGGAGTCCCATAGTCAAAAGAAATTCAGTTTTGGCTGTGAACATGCAGTGCACAGAAAATCAAGTCACTCTGAGGTATCACATTATGAAGCAAGGCACAGAAATTCACTGGTCCATTTAAAAACTGTTGCCTGTAATGAATTGCTGTACTTACACTGTGTAAAAGGCAGAGGATCGAATATATCCATGCTGTGTTGCTTTTTTACATACATAGTTTTTTCAAACTCAAGCCAGACTTGCCTCTAGCAGGACATCACATATCTTGGGACACTGTGGAAAAACATTGAAACTTCAGATCTTAAACAGTAAGGAACATGGTAGTAGATAATATTTAATGAAAGTATCTCTGTAAATAGTTGGAAAAGTACTCACATGACAAGGAGGCTTATCATGACAGACAATCACCAGAAGGTGGAAAATCAGTCTCTCCCCACAGCAGAGTTCAGAAGTGGATAGTAAGATACAGAGCTGTACGATGACCCTGGTGATAAAGCAAACCCTGAGTATCTACCTACTGAGGAACACACGCTAGGTATAGATAACTGAGAAGAGGTATTCTCCCTCTAAAAAAAAATAAATCTCATTTTCACTAAAAAAAGTAACTTTGGATTGTCTTGGTTTTATTTCAAAAGAAAAAAAATAATAAAACATTAAAACATTATCCTCTTCACTTTGGTGGGAAAAACCATACGTTTTCTTGGAACAGTTTTTGCATCCAAACTTCTGCAGAATAAATAAGTTGCTCATTCAAATATGTTTCAGTAAACAGTTTTCAACTTCAGTTATCACACATACTTGTGCACAAAATGGCACACATACTTCGTTCCATTTCTATTCAGTTGTCTTGTAAAAGTCTAAAAGTCTAATATCAGCTCCTGTGAATGGGGAAAGAAGCACTGCATCAATTTTGCAGATGTGCAGGGAGATTTATCACATTTACTCAAGGACACACAAGAAGTCTGCACAGCAGCTGGGAAGAAAACCCCAAACCCTTGTCACGTGTTTTAGCCACAGAATTATCCTTACTCTTGGAAAAGCAGACGAGTGCTTTTGTGGAAAACAATGAGTTGTAAAGGCTGAGGAAAATTACCAGCATTTTTCATAGAGAGGTTACTTGTAGGGATAGTTAAAGGCACATTTTGGTCCCATTTGCAGTTTGGCTTTCTTTAGTAAATAAATGTGTATATGTATTGAGATTGTCTTGAATAAACCTCCATCAGTGAAAGACTCCTTCACAAAACCACTGGTGCAGAGAAGACACATGCTCTCTGCTTGCATGCAGCTCCATGCTCATGGCACCCCACTGATGTCATAAGTGCTAAATTCTTTCATAGTTGTAGAAACAAGTCTTCCATTATAAACCCAATTTTGACTTTTCCTCTAAATGAAAAATAATCAGTCTGAACTTTCAGAGGCATGATTATATCCTAGGTAGAATGTCTTTTTAACAAATCTGAGGCTGACTGAACAAAGCTCTCAAGAGATTTTGGGGAAGGGAAGCAAGAGGAGAGGAGTGACAAGGATGTTTACAAAATTGAGCTGATTTTGTATTTTCCTAGTTTATGGTTTAGGAAAACACTTTTGCATAAGAATAGTAAAGGAGAACAAGGGACATTTTCTTTTTAACAAGGCACCATCTGTTGAAGACACCACAGCAATAGCTGTAAACTCTAACTGACCAAGTAAGCCCAAAGCAGCCTGCACCAGGAGCAGTGATATAGGATGGAAAACAGCTCTGCAGGAGGTAGAAGAACCTCCACCAGCTGAGAGTCACTGAATAATTCAGGTGGGAAGAGTGTTCGGAACATCACTAGTCCAACTGCTTGCTCACAGCAGGGCTAATTCCAAAGCTAGATTAGATCTCACTGGGCCTTGTACAGTCAGTCTTGGGCAATGTCCCAGGATGGGTAAACTACAGATTCCCTGGACTCCAGATCCTGTACAGTACTGTTCATAGGGAACAATTTTTCCAAATCAAAAATCATACATTTTGTATTGCAACATGTGCATTTTGTTCTTTGTGCAGTTACGTGGAGAATCTAGTTCTGCATTTTCTACAACTCTCATTTTGCCAGTGGAAGACTGCATCTAGACTGATCTAATTCTCCTCTGGACTGATCAAACCCAGTGTTCTGAGCCTCATACACCATGTGCTGCAGCCACCTGGCCATCCCAAAGGACCTTTGAAGGACTTGCCCTAGTTTGTCAGACATCTTGTTCTTCCTCTTAGGGGGACACGCGCAGCAGTGGAACATGTCTTAGTTTGGAAAGAAGAGAGATGAGTAATCACGTTGCAGGGAAATGGTGAGTTGTGACTGCAGCATGGCATAATAGAATTAGAAGCTTGTTAACTTCAGTGATAGTAATGAGGTGGTTTCGTGGGCTTTGCCATGGTCTGTCAACAAAAACTACCCTTGGCAGGCTGGAGTAGTCCACACTCTTGGTCGTGTGCTTACTACTGTATTGAGTCAATCTACTTTCAAAGCAAGCCTAATCTGGCTTCAGATGCAGTGCACGCAGGCGTGCATAGAGAGGCAAGAGAGAAGGCAGAAAGGTGGATGCTGGTTCAGCCCCTGGCCTTATGGTCCAGAAGGGGATCTACAAGGACAGTTTACCCAGAGGCTGCAAAGAAAGGATGCATTTCTGCTCCATGCCAGTGCAGTCCACCACTATTTCCTTGCCAGGCCTCTCATTCTACAGCCACCTCCAGTTTTCCAGCTGCAGAGATAGGTAAATTTCTGGTACACTTACTGACAAAAAGAGTCTCCTTATTCCAGTAAATCTCTCATTGACTTCAGGGGGACTGTTTTAGCAGGAACACTACATTAAGCTCTGTTAACGTAGGCTTCTTCTTTTTTTTTTTTTTTTTTGGTAGAAACCACTACTGCTATTTTGACCAATGAAAGCCAACTTTGCCCATGCACAGTACCTGAAGTGTCTCCCCAGGGAATTTTCCAGGTAGCAGGCTTCCCGTCTTGTTCAACTCCATCATGGTCAAATGCAAAATTCAGTGTTGTTGCAGTTAGATTTTCCTCTGCATCTGCAGAGAAAGAGCATGTAAAAGGCAATCGGGGCAGCAATCGGGTAACTGTGCAACTCTGAGAACTGGCTGTTCTGCACCAGAGACATGGACTGAGGTTTCTGAAGGCAAAATAACATATGACAACAGCTCGGTGATATCACAGTTATCTGCAATGTACAGCAAGAAAGTGCCTTTCATTCAGCCTGGGGAGAGTCTTGAGCACTAGAGGTGGCCGAATTGTTTAGTTTCTCCTCCCAGTAGCAGGATGTATGGAAAAAGAGGCATGATCAAGATGTTCACAACAGTTGAGCCTTCTTGACTGAATTGCTTTCTGGGGTCATTGATACAGAGGACAGCTGAAATAATAGCTACCTCCAGGGAAGCTGTCTTGTCCTGGATCTTATGAAAACAAATTGCGTAATGTCCTTATGTGGCCCTGTTTTTCCTACATAATGCAGATTGTAAGCTCTGACTGTAGCTGAGGACTAGGGATTTGATATCTTGTATAAATCTTTTCTTAAATAATTCAAGTAAAAGGTATTAACAGAAGTTTTTGCATGGAAATTAAAACCGAAGTGTGTCTGGTGTTCAGTAATAATTGAAATACTGAAGTAGTATATGACAAATTTTGTCTTTCATGTATCTTTGTCAAACACCCCAGCACTTTTGCAGTCAAATCTGTCCTCTGCAAGAGTTCTGTCTAATCTCGGTGTTGCTTCACAGTGCCTTCTAAAAAAAAACAAAACAGAACAAAACAAAACAAAACAAAACTTGTTAGGGGAATATTTTTCCTCCAAAAAATAAGATACTGACATGCCTTGAAAACTTCAGGATCCAGAACTGAAGAAGAAGAAAGAAAGGAATCTAAGTCCAGTGGCAGAATGACGACTTAATATGCTGAAACAAATGATTACAGAAATTGGAAATTCCTACTGTTAAAAATAAGGAATTTCCCGATCAACTGCAGAGCATGTATCATTTTCTTCTATCTCTAGAACATCCATTGATACTAGGCTTTTAAATACACAATGTTATTTTGGGTAGAAAAATCTATTTTAGCACTTTGCAATAGCTTTCTATAATACACCAGTCATAATGTTTTTTCTCTGTCTGAGGTTTATCCTGTCAGAGACTCAGTAAATAAGGAAACTTGGCTTTCCAAGAAATAGTCATCTAAAAGCCCTGTAGACTTTGCAAGACTTTTCTAAACTTTTTTTTTAACTTTATTTTTAATAAACAGAAACCTTACTGGCATAACCTTAAAGATGCATCAGCACATATATAGAATAAATCCATATATTGTTGCATGTCTTCAATATCCATGAGTAATGAAGCATCTCCAGTGCCAGACACCACTCATTCTCACACCTGTGTAGAAAACCCCACCTTCATATATGGCATGTCTTTCTAGAGATATTTTCATATGAGAGAAGGAGGTTGAAATTATCTTACTATTGCCAAATCATTGTAAAAACAGCAGAACTTCTGGGAACTTTAATTCTTTTCTAAATTATGGACTGAGAACATTACAACTGTGTTGAGCACAAAGGCAGAGCTGTAACCAGACAGGCCTGCATAATTTATAGCCTCCATAGAAAGAGGTGTTTTTATTAAATTACTGACTGAATTTCTGAAGCCAGTTCAGACTTTGATAATACTGGGGAGATTTGCATCCTGCTGCTATCATTCAAATCCTTCCATTTCACCTTATGAAGATAGCTGAGATTCCAGTCCAAAAAGTTCATTATTTATCTATTACTGCTCATCAGTTCAGAGCTGAAGCTGTTTATATGGGTATTTCATTTCACACACCTCAAATATATTTTCTTTCTCATTTTTTAAAGCTGAATTTTCTTTACCAATAAGCATTAACTGAACAATAAGCAAAATCCACTTATGACTAGGAAAATAACCCTTGCAAAGAAGGCATGTTTTATGTTCATTTATTCACATTGCTATTTAAACTAGAGAAACATATGATAAAAAAAGAATTGAAGCTTTTTTAGAATCATAGAATCATAGAATTAGCTAGGTTGGAAAAGACCTACAAGATCATCCAGTCCAACCATCCACCTACCACCAATAACCCCACTAAACCATGTCTCTCAACGCTATACCTAAATGTTTTTTTGCTGACCAAATATTAATTTGCAATAGTGAGACACAATAGACACAACAGTATCTAACACTATTTTTACCTCTATGTTGAATAGAAAACATGAGTATTTATACAATTAAAGTGGTAAAAATACTTTTATCAGCATCCACTAAGGAATATTTTAGCAGTGATAAAATAGGACTAGGCAAAAAGGGTGAGTGACTTCAATCTCAACATTACATTGCATACTCTAGAAGGATGTTTACACTGCTGGAATGAAAACAATCCATACGCAAGCTTTTAACTTAAAATAAGTAATATAAATATTTATCAGACTGGTGTTTTAAGGCCTATATTACTGAACTATTTCTGTATAACATTGGGAATGACAGCTATTGTTAAAATTGAAATGCTTTCATAGCAGAAAATTAACTGGAATCCATTTAGCCAGCACAGAATTTTGCCTTAGTGAATACACTCTTAGCTGGGCTTAGAAAACTCAAGTCAGAAGTTTTAGACAGATAGACCTTATCCTGGGAATGTATTCTGTCTTAGCTTGACTTCTGCTGCGGATCCCACTGATACTTAGAAGAGTATCTGCATCCCTCTCATTTTTAATGCAGATTCTAGGAGATGAATTTGAGATATTCCACAGTACATAAGCAGCTGATGAGTTTTAAGCTTGTGAATACTACCACTGACTCCAGCACAAGCAGTTACACACTTAAAGTTAACTGAGTGTCCTTAACCAATGAGAAGCACTCAAACTCTTGGAATATCTAGCCTTTGTGCTTCAGTCAATCATCCTCAGATCACCATTCCTCACTGTAAGAAAGAGGTTCCCTTGCTTTCCTATAGCCCTTTGACATATCTCTGCAGCCTTCAGAAATTTTTTTTAATCTATTTGCCAAGCACTCTTATGAGGCATACGAAGTTAGAGCAGGACAACTCTAGAAAAAAAAAAACAAAAAACACAAAAGATACAAAGAAATACATCCTCAAGTCATCAACTTGCATTCTTGCATACCACACTTTCTCCTACCTTCTCCTCTCACAGTACTAAGACAATACATCTCCCACAGTCTGCTATGAGTACTGGAGCCATGTTTAGAAAGCCAGTAGTGCTCAGTGCCTCACTTGGCCAAGCCCTGACTCTCCCACTTTGGAACACCATTCGTTCCTTCCCATGCCACCTTCCTAGCTATTCCAAAAGTAGTCCCATATGCCCTGCTTAGGGCTGCTACTGCCTCCCCACATCTATGCCATGGCTCCAGCTATGTCAGCAGTGAGGCTAAGATGATAAACCTCCTTGGACCCACCTGACTCCTTCCAAAACCCCAGCATTTCTATTTCCAGGATAATTAATTATGCAGAGAACATGAGTAGAGCAGCCAGTGGGATTCACCCATTTTGGTACTGTGCAATACCTCAGCTGTGACATATTTATGCCTGTTTTGGGACTACATATGCTGCATCATATGCAGGATATAAGACGCCTCAGTCTTACACTGGTAGTCAGGCTCCCCGTGTCTGCCAGGACCCTGAACCTCAAGGTGTGGGTGAGAGGAGCGGATTCTGTCCCACTGTAACAGTGGAACAAGTCCGAGACCTCCTCATGAAACTGAATGTATGGAAGTCCATGGGGCCGGATGATATCCATCCTAGGGTTCTGAGAGAGACGGCTGAGGTGGTTGCCGAGCCACTCTCCATCATATTTGAAAAATCATGGCTGTCCGGTAAAGTCCCCGGTGACTGGAGAAAGGGAAACATTATTCCCATTTTTAAGAAAGGGAGAAAGGATGACCCAGAGAACTACAGGCCGGTGAGCCTCACCTCTGTGCCTGGGAAGATCATGGAGCAGATCCTCCCAGAAGACATGTTAAGGCACATACGTGACAAGGAGGTGATCCGAGACAGCCAGCATGGCTTCACCAAGGGCAGATCTTGCCTGACTGATCTGGTGGCCTTCTACGATGAAGTGACGGCATCGGTGGATGGGAGGAAGGCCGATGGATCTCATCTACCTGGACTTCTCGAAAGCCTTTGACAGGGTCCCTCATCACATCCTTCTCTCTAAATTGGAGAGGTTTGGATATGAAGGATGGACTGTTTGGTGGGTTAAGAACTGGTTGGCTGGTCACAGCCAAAGGGTTGTGATAAATGGTTCT
>NW_018363448.1:423005-455335 GCF_002078875.1 Numida meleagris
CAAGGGGGAATGGTTTTAAGCTGAGACAGGGGAGATTTAGGTTAGATGTTAGGAGGAAGTTTTTCACACAGAGGGTGGTGACGCACTGGAACAGGTTGCCCAGGGAAGTTATGGAAGCCCCGTCCCTGGAGGCATTCAAGGCCAGACTGGACGTGGCTCTGGGCAGCCTGGTCTAGTGGCTGGCGATCCTGCACTTAGCAGGGGGTTGAGCCTCAATGATCTTTGAGGTCCTTTTCAACCCAGGCCATTCTATGATTCTATGATTCTATGATTCTATGATCATCTTGTCATGTTAACTCTGCCCCATTCAACATGCAAGCTTTTGTTAGGTTGTTTTTTTCCCTCTGACTTTGCTACAGTTGGTGCAGGAATGTGTCATACTCAGAAATGCTGTTTTGAAAAGTGGTGTGTTTGAGGAAAATACATTAAAGGGAGAAAATAAATGTTGTCAGAAGGCCAGAGATAAAAATGAAGAATATGGACAATGACATAAAGACATGGCAGGAGAGATGCAGTGTGCTGCTTATGAAAGAAGAGAGGAGAATTCCATCTCTTATTATTTCTCCAGATTTTCAAGTCTAAACTGCATGCTGTCATAAGCCTGATTACCTCCACTCAGGCTTTACATGACAATTTCTGTGACCTTTAACCATTCAAGAATAAGAACTGCATACAGTTGGATGTAGATAAAAGAGCCTTGCACTGAAGAATACACCTCCAAGAAACTCCACAACAGTGATTCTGTATCAGTAGGTCCATGAGCACTAGCAGAAAAGTATTGTTGTTGAAATCCAAAATTTATTGGTTAAATAGGAATATACCAATGGATATCCCACTCAGCAAGAACTATGTGTGCTCAGATGTATCAATAACATGAAGGTAGTATTGCATAGTTATGCCATAGTTAATGGCTGGAAATGTAAGAAAATCTAATGTTAGTTTTAAAATATATGTTAAACCAGGAAACTCTAGACTTTTTTATAGACTATATATATTATAAATATACATATGTATATGGATTTATGTATATATATGAATAAACAGTGGATTTTAAAAATAATTCACATACCATCTTATTTCAAAGACTTTATATGGGAATATTAAGAGAAGAAAAATCTCAAAAAAAAAAATCCAAACTCAAAACAAATGTCAGGGGACGTT
Organism: Numida meleagris; assembly: GCF_002078875.1. Classification (NCBI taxonomy): domain Eukaryota; kingdom Metazoa; phylum Chordata; class Aves; order Galliformes; family Numididae; genus Numida; species Numida meleagris. The sequence goes on from NW_018363448.1 coordinate 424,167, forward strand.
AAAACTAAATTTTCACGACATTTCATACCAATTGGCCACAAATATTAACAGAAGAACACATGCTCCATTTTAAAACTATTTAATGACATTATTCTACCTTTGAAGTAATTTCAAGGTACCGACTTAATGTTCTCAAACAGAAGGAATTACATTTGTCCACAGAAAAGCACACTCCTGATTGCTTTTCCAGGTGGCATTTCAGATATTGTGTCTGGTAGCTAAGGATGCTCAAACTTTCAGCAGACTTTTAGGACACTTTCTGTATTTGAATACTGTGATGGTCAATAAAAGCTTTGTTCATTTACCACAACTGCCCCACATGAGTGTCTTGTGATAGCTAACGAAGTACAAGGTCATGCATGAGTCTTTCCACACTAGGTAACACTTACAGAAGGCATTGTGTTGCAGGACTCTTTGAGATCTTTTCTGTGCTAAGTTTACATTAGTATTTTCCCCCCAAAGAAAAAAAAAAGCCATGAAAGGTGGCACAGAATGAGTGCCTAGTATAGCACAAGGACAGCACATTTATACATCACTGTGCTTGAGTTTATAGAACAGCATAGCTTTTGAACTTTGCACACCGTGCTGGGGACATACAAGTTCCCCAGGGCCCCACAGTAGTTTTGCAATATTTTGCTGCAGGATTGAGCATATTGTTAACATGTAAAAGGGAATATTTTCTTTTTTTTTCCCCTCTCTTATTATCTCTTTTCTGGAGGGGTGTGAAAATTTTAGAACAGGATCTGCTTCACTGAACTTCTTTGTTTTACACTTTTTTCCAATATGCTTTTTCCTTCTGACTCACCCTGTTAGACTTCTCTCCCATCACAGATCTGGCAAGTGTTCCCACTGGAGATTCCTCATCTCACCTCATGCAGTTATGCTTTCTCAAGAACATCCTGTTGCAAAGGATCTGCCTTTCAGTCATGATGCACTGGATTAAAAATAGAATCACAGAATTAGCTAGGTTGGAAAAGACCTACAAGATCATCCAGTCCAACCATCCACCTACCACCAATAACCCCACTAAACCATGTCGCTCAACGCTATATCTAAATGTTTCTTGAACACCTCCAGGGACGGTGACTCAACCACCTCCCTGGGCAGCCCATTCCAGCACCTGACACTCTTTCAGAAAAGTAGAATTTCCTAATGTCCAGCCTAAATCTCCCCTGGCACAACTTGAGGCCATTCCCCCTCATCCTGTCACTAGTATATAAGAGAGAAGAGGCCGACCCCCATCTCACTACAACCTCCCTTCAGGTAGTTGTAGAGAGTGATAAGGTCCCCCCCCAAGCCTCCTCTTCTCCAGACTGAACAATCCCAGCTCCCTCAGCCGCTCCTCATAAGGCCTGTGCTCCAGACCCCTCACCAGCTTTGTCGCCCTCCTCTGAACACGCTCCAGGGCCTCAATGTTTTTCTTGCAGTGAGTGGCCCAAAACTGGACACAGCACTCAAGGTGCAGCCTCACCAGTGCTGAGTACAGAGAGACAATTACTTCCCTACTCCTACTGGCAACACTATTTCTGATCCAAGCCAGGATGCCACTGGCCTTCTTGGCCACCTGGGCACACTGCTGGCTCATGCTCAGCATGAGCAACCCCCAGGTCCGTTTCCTCTACACAGTCTTCCAGCCACTCTGCCCCAAGCCTGTAGCATTGCCTGGGGTTGTTGTGGCCAAAGTGCAGGGTGCGGCACTTGGTCTTGTTGAACCTCATGCCATTGGCTTCAGCCCAGAGATCCAGGCTGTCCAGATTCCTCTGTAGGGCCTTGCTACTCCCAGGCTGATTGACACTTCCTGCCAGCTTGGTGTCATCTGCAAGCTTACTGAGGGTGCTCTCAATGCCCTCATCCAGGTCATCAGTAAAGATATTGAAAAGGACAGGCCCTAGCACCGACCCCTGGGGAATACAACTCATGACTTGTCGCCAGCTGGATTTAACTCCATTAAACACCACTCTCTGGGCCCGGCCCTCCAGCCAGTTCTTTACCCAGCAAAGAGTGTATGTGTCCAAGCTACAGGCTTCCAGCTTCTCCAGGAGAATACTGTGGGAGATAGTGTCAAAGCCTTTGCTGAAGTCTAGGTAGTCTGCATCAGTAGCCTTTCCCTCATCCATCAGCCTGGTCACTCAATCATAGAAGGAGATCAGGTTGGTCAAGCAGGACCAGTCTTTCATGATCTCATGCTGGTTGGGCCTGATCCCGTGGTTGTTCCGCACATGCCATATGATCTCCCTCAGGACAATCTGCTCCATGACTTTCCCTGGCACCAAGGTCAGGCTGACAGGCCTGTAGTTCCCCAGATCCTCCTTACGACCCTTCTTGTAGATGGGAGTCACATTGGCAAGTTTCCAGTCTTCTGGGACCTTTCCAGTTGACCAGGAATGCTGATAGATGATGGAAAGTGGCCTGGCTATCTCCTCTGCCAGCTCCCTCGGTACTCTCGAATGGATCTTGTCCGACCACATGGACTTGTGACAGTCCAGGTGGAGCAGTAGTAGGTCTCTGACCATTTCCTCCTGAATTGAGGGGGGTTTATTCCGCTCCCCATCCGAGCCTTCCAGGTCAGAGAGTAGAGTACTCTGAGGATAACTGGCCTGACTTTTAAAGACAGACGTAAAGAAGGCATTGAGAACCTCAGCCTTTTCATTGTCCTCAGTGGCCACATTCCCAGCCGCGTCCAGTAAAGAATGGAGATTCTCCTTGGTCCTCCTCTTACTGTTAATATATGTGTAAAAGAGTTTCTTGTTCTCTTTTATCCTAGCAGCCAACCTGAGTCTGAGCTGGGCCTTTGCCTTTCTAATTTTCTCCCTGCACATCCTAACAACCTCTTTGTACTCTCCCCAAGTTCCCGCTCCCTTCTTCCACAGGAGGTAGATTCTCTTTTTCTCCTGGAGCCTCAGGAAAAGCTCCCTGTTCATCCACGCTGGTCTCCTTCCCCGCCGGCTCATCTTGTGGCTCAGGGGGACAGCCTGTTCCTGCGCCTTCAGGACTTCCTTCTTGAGGAGCAACCAGCCTTCCTGGACCCCTTTACTCTCCAAGACCGACTCCCAAGGGACCCTCCCTAGCAGTCTCCTGAACAATTCAAAGTCTGCCCTCCGAAAGTCCAAGGTAGCAGTTTTGCTGTCCCCTCTCCTGGTTCTACCAAGAATTGAGAACTCTACCTTTTCATGGTCGCTATGTCCAAGACAGCCCCCAACTTCCACATCTCTCACCAGACCTTCCCTGTTTGTAAACAGCAGGTGTAGCAGGGCACCTCCCCCTGTAGGTTCTCTCACTAGCTGCTGAAGGAAATTATCTTCCATGCACTCTAGAAACCTAGACTGCTTCTTCTGCAACTTCTGCCAGCTGTTCATAGAATGCCTCCTCTGTCTCTTCATCCTGGTTAGGGGGTCTATAACAGACCCCCACCAGGATGTCTGCCTTCTCAGCCTTTCCTTTGATCCTAACCAATAGAGATTCAACATTATCTTCCCCAGTTGCAAGCTCGATAACATCAAAACACTCTAACATAGAGAGCCATGCCACCACCCCTCCTTCCTTGCCTATCCTTTCTGAAGAGCTTGTAGCCATCCATTGTGACACTCCAGTCATGGGAGCGATCCCACCATGTTTCCATAATAGCAACTAAGTCATAGTTTGCCTGCTGCATGATGGCAAGAAACCAGACTTTCTGAAGCCTGGTTAGTTTTGTAGTTTAATCCAGCAGCAGTTCGGCATCACACAGCCGTTCACTCACTGCACCCACCCCCAAGAAGGATGAGGGGGAGAAGTGGAAGCAAAATAGACCTTCTGGGTTGAGATAAAAACTAGGACACAGAAGGAAAACAGGAACAAAAATGTGATGAATGCATAAATATATACATAGACAACACTATTACTACCTGCCAACAAATGCCCCACTAACAATAAAACTGTTTGCTGACTGGTGCCCTGCTAGGAATGCAACATCTCACTACCCACCGACTCCCAGACAATCTCCAAGCAGCAGTCCAAATACCCAGCCAGCTCCCCACAATTTTAAAGCCTTCCACATGGTGTCAGGTGATAGGGAATAACCCGTTGCCTAATTCAGGCCACCTTTCCTGGCTCCACCCCACTCCTTGCTGCTGTGTTTTTTCATGTGCACAACAGAGACTTTACCTCCTTCTACAGGATGTAAGAGGTTTCATTGTCAGGATCAGCTAGACTAGCAGATCCCCAAGTGCTGACTAGGTGGCTTTTGCTAGATGTGCATCCCAATGTTTGAATGTCCCAAGACTCACTGCTCTCAGTGTAGTCTTTAACAGTCCATTGTATCACTCAATTTCTCCAGCAGCTCGTGCATGAGAGGATGTGATATATCCACTCAATGCAATGCTCTTTGGCCCAGATATTTATCAGGTTGTTTTGGAAATGAGTCCCATTACCTGAGTCAATTTTTTCTGTGGTGCCATGTTGCCACAAGACTTGCTTTTCAAGGCTCAGGATAGTATTTTGGGTGGTAGCATGTGGCACAGAACTTGTTTCCAATCACCTGGTGGTTGCTCCCACCATTGTAAGCTTATGGCACTTGCCATGGTGCATTTGTGGGAGTGTGATATAATCAAGTTGTCAGGCCTCTCCATATTTATATTTCAGCCATTGTCCTCCATACCAAAGAGGCTTTATCCGCTTGGCTTGCTTAATTGCAGCACGTTTCACATTCATGGGTAACCTGTGCAATAGAGTCCATGGTCAAGACCACCCCTTGATCCCAAACCCGTCTGTATGTTCTATCTCTTCCTTGATGTCCAGAGGGACCATCACCTTGATGGACCCACCAAGCTAGAAATAATTCACCCTTATGTTGCAGTCCACATCTACCAGAACAATGTCAGTCCTGGCAGCTGAATCCACCTGCTGGTTGTTCTGATGTTTTTTTGCGGCACAAATTTTCAGTACGTGGGCATCTATGTGACATGCTTTTATAGCAATGTTCTCTACTTGGGCAGCAATCTCTTTCCACAATTCAGTGGCTCAGATGGGTTTTTCTTTGCGCTGCCAGTTGTTCTACTTCCATTGCTGTAACCACCTCCCACAGTAGGGCATTTGCCACCATCCATGAATCAGTATAAAGACAGAGCACTAGCCAATTACCTCATTCAGCAATATCTAAAAGCCAGCTGGATGGCCTTCTGCAAATTGGCTTGATTCAGCTTCTCCTTCAGCACTTTCTACAGTTTGCTGTGTGAGGTTCCCTACAGCAGCCTTTCATCTCTGATGCTTTCCCACAATATGGCAGGACCCATGAGTGAACAAGGCATGTTGCTTCTCATTCTCTGGTATTTGATTATACAATAGGGCCTCTTCAGCATGTGTCAATTCTCTGTCTGTTGATATTCCAAAATCTTTGTCTTTGGGCCAGTTCATGATCACCTCCAAGATTCTTGGGTGATGTTTGTATGGTCAGTGTGATCCAATTACTCCATGTAGCATCAGCTCCATGACACGTAGAGGGGACCCCCCCTCTGAACACTCAGCCCAGCACAGGCAGTTGGAGTGCCAGACGAGCTATGCTTCAGTACAAACCACTTCTGAAGCAGCTTGAATGCCTTCATACACTGCCAATCTCTCTTTTTTCATTTGGAGTGTAGAGGGCCTTGGATCTTCTGCATCTTACATCTTATCCTGCCCTGGCTGGCTCAGGGGCTACTGAATGAACAATCTCCTGTTTAATTTGTTCAAAGGCTTGTTGTTGATCAGGAACCCATGTAAAATCATTCTTCTTCTGAGTCACTTGATGGACAAGGTTGACAATCAGACTGATCTTGAATATTCAGTCTCCGAAAATCCAGAACACTTAAGAAAGCTTGTGTTTCCTTTTTGCTAGTTGGCATGGACATAGCAGTTATTTTGCTGATCACATCCATAGGGAACTGATGACATCCATCTTGTCATGTTATTCCTAAGAACTGGATTTCTTGTTCAGGTCCCATGACCTTACTTTGCTTTATGGCAAAAATGGATTTGGATTAATTTCTTCCCTTTCTCAAAAAATTCTTCTGCTGTGTTGCCCCACACAATGATGCCATCAACATACTGCAAGTGTTCAGGAGCTTTACCCTGTTTCAGTGCAGCCTGGATCAGACCATGGCAAATGGTAGGGCTTTGTTTCTCCCTGAGGGGAAGTAGATTCCAATTGTACTGAACACCCCGCAACATGAAAACAAACTGTGGCCTCCACTCTGTGGCCAAAGGGATTGAAGAAGAAGGATTGGTGATATCATTTGTGACATGACAATTGTTTACCTTTGACTTCAATTCATAATGAAGTTCGAGCACGTCTGGCATGGAAGCAGTCAGCAGTGGTGTGACTTCATTCAGCAAGTTTTCAGATGACACCAAGCTGAGTGGTGCAGTTGATATGACGGAAGGAGGGGATGCCATCCAGAGGGACCTGGACAGACTCAAAAAGTAGGCACACAAGATGCTAATGAAGTTCAGCAAGGCCAAGAGCAAGGTTCTAATCTTGGGTTGTTGCAAGCCCAGATATACGTACAGACTGCAAGAAGAACTCCATGAGAATAGCCCTGCAGAGAAGGACTTGGGGGTCTTGGTAGATGAAAAAACTAAACAAAAGCCAATAGTGTGCACTTGCAGCCTAGAAGTCCAACAGTATTCTGGTCTGCATCAAAAATGGGGAAGCCAACTGGACAAGGGAGGTGATAGTTCCCCTCCATTTTGGCCTAGTGAGGACCTATCTGGAGTACTGTGTCCAGGAAAGATGTCCTCCAGAGGAGGACCACAAAGATTACCAGAGGGCTGGAGCACCATTCCTGTGCCAACATACTGAGGGAGCTGGGCTCAGAATCATAGAATCACCAAGGTTGGAAAAGACCTCCAAGACAATCCAGTCCAACCGCCAACATATCACCAATATTTCTCACTACACTACAACTACAACTGACACTCAGGTGACAGCTATAACTGGATGATTTTTAGTTTGCTTAATTTTTTTTAATTCTGTATTTGTTGAATATAATACTCATTGAAGATATGGTCAAAACATCAGTGCAACAGCAGCGCTATTTCTGCACTGGTTTTAGCAGCCTGGTGGGATTCTCACTGCTGTGGCAGATTTCTGGTTCCCTGCTGGAAGAGTATGCAAATTGCACAAATAATACAATCTTAGAATTATAGAATCATCAAGGTTGAAAAAGACCTCCAAGATCTTTCATTCCAACCACCCATCTACCACCAATATTTCCCCACTAAACCATGTCCCTTAGTACAACATGGAAACATTTCTTGAATACCTCCTGGGATGGTGACTCAACCACCTCCCTGAGCAGCCCATTCCAGCGCCTGACCACTCTTTCGGAGAAGACATTTTTCCTAGCATCCAACCTGAATCTCCCCTGATGCAACTTATGGCCGTTCCCTCTAGTCCTATCTCTAGTTATTCGGCGGAAGAGGCCAATCCCCACTTTGCTACAACCTCCTTTCAAGTAGTTGTAGAGAGCAATAAAGTCTCCTCCTCTTCTCCAGACTAAGCAATCCCAGTTTCCACAGCCACTCCTCATAAGACTTGTGCTCCAGACCCCTCACCAGCTTTGTTGCTCTTCTTTGGACATGCTCCAGGGCCGTCATGTCTTTCTTGCAGTGAGGAGCCCAACACAGTACTCAAGGTGCAGCCCCACCAGGGCTGAGTACAGAGGGATGACCTCCTCCCTGCTCCTGCTGGCTACACTATTTCTGATCCAAGCCAGGATGCCATTGGCCTTCTTGGCCACCTTGGGAACATTGCTGGCTCATGCTCAGCCAAGCAACAACCAATACCCCCAGGTTCGTTTCCTCTACACAGTCTTCCAGATGCTTTGCCCCAAGCCTGTAGAGTTGCCCGGGGTTACTGTGGCCAGTGTGCAGGACCCAGCACTTTCGGTCTTGTTGAACTTCATCCCATTGGCCTCAACCCAGCTATCCAGCCTGCCCAGATTCCTCTGTAGAGCCTTGCTACTCCCAGGCTGATTGACACTTCCTGCCAACTTGGTGTTATCTGCAAACTTACTGAGGGTGCTCTCAATGCCCTCATCCAGGTCATCCATAAAGGTATTGAAGAGGACAGGCCCCAGCACGGACCCTTGGGGAACACCACTTGTGACCTGACACCAGCTGGATTTAACTCCATTCACCATCACTCTCTGGGCCCGGCCCTCCAGCCAGTTCTTTACCCAGCAAAGAGTGTATGTGTCCAAGCTACAGGCTTCCAGCTTCTCCAGGAGAATACTGTGGGAGATAGTGTCAAAGCCTTTGCTGAAGTCTAGGTAGTCTGCATCAGTAGCCTTTCCCTCATCCATCAGCCTGGTCACTCAATCATAGAAGGAGATCAGGTTGGTCAAGCAGGACCTGTCTTTCATGATCTCATGCTGGTTGGGCCTGATCCTCTGGTCGTTCTGCACGTGCCATGTGATCTCCCTCAAGATGATCTGCTCCATTACCTTTCCTGGCACTGAGGTCAGGCTGACAGGCCTGTAGTTGCCCGGATCCTCCTTACGACCCTTCTTGTTGATGGGAGTCACACTGGCGAGCCTCCAATCCTTTGGGACCTCTCTGGTTGACCAGGAATGCTTATAGATGATGGAAAGCAGCCTGGCAATCAACTTCACCATCTCCCTCAGCACCCTCCGCTGGATCCCGTCTGACCCCATGGACTTACGACAGTCCAGGTGGAGCAGTAGGTCTGTAACTGTTTCCACCTGAATCATGGGGGGTTTATTCTGCTTCCCATCCGAGACTTCCAGGTCAGGGTTAGATTACCCTGAGGATAACTGATGTGACTTTTAAAGACAGATGAAAGGAAGTCATTGAGAACATCAGCCTTTTCCTTATCCTCAGTAGTCACGTTTCCCACTGCATTCAGTAAAGGATGAAGATTCTCCTTAGCCCTTCCTCTTACTGTTAATATATTTGTAAAAATGTTTTTGTTCCCTTTTACCCCCATGGCCAAGTTGAGTTCAAGCTAGGCTTTCACCTTTCTAGTTTTCTCCCTGCATATCCTAGTAACTTCCTTGTACTCTCCCTGAGTTGCTGATCCCTTCTCCCACAGGAGGTAGATTTGCTTTTTTCTCCAGGAGACATTTTGTGGTCACTCTGTCCACGACAACTCCTGACCTCCACACCTCCCTCCTGTCCTCCTGTGTTTGTGAACAGCAGGTCTAGCACAACTTCCCTGATAGGTTCTCTTACCAGTTGCATCAGAAAGATCTTCCACACAATCTAGAAATCTCCTAGACTGCTTCTCCTGTTCTGTACTGTATTTCCAGCATGTATCAGGGAAATTGAAATCCCCATGAGAACAAAGGCTGGTGATTGCACAACTTCTGCAAGCTGCTCATAGAACATTTAATCTGTCTCTTCATCCTGGTTAGGCAGCCAATAACAGACCCCCACCAGGATGTCCGCCTTGTTGGCCCTCCCCCTGGATCCTTACCCATAGATTCAAGCTTACTATTTCCAGCCCTGAGCTCAACATCAAAACACTCTCTAAATAGAGAGCCGTGCCACCGCCCCTGCTTCCTTGCCTATCCCTTCTGAAGAGCTTATAGCCATCCATTGCAGCACCACAGTTGTGGGAGTGATCCCACCATGTTTCTGTAATGGCAACTAAGTCATAGCTCGCCTGCTGCACAATGGCTTCCAGCTCCTCCTGTTTATTGCCCATGCTGAATGGGCATGCTTTTATTTCCTAGAAATATCCCTGAATATGTCTACTCCAGATCAGAGTACCTCACCAAAAAGTTACTCTGCTCTGGAGTAGACACATTCAAAGCTCATTCAGCTTGGAGAGAAGGCTCTGGGGAGACCTCATAGCAGCCTTCCAGTACTTGACTCCAGTAAACGGAGCTTATAAGCAAGAGGGAAAACAACTTCTTACATGGGTAGATAGTGATAGGACAAGGGGTGAACGGTTTTCAGCTGCAATTGATGAGACTTTGATTAGATGTCAGGGGGAATTTTTTTCACTCAGAGGGAGGTAAGGCACTGGGAACAGACTGCCCAGAGAAGTTTTATATACCCATTCCTAGAGGTGTTCAAGGCTAGGTTGGATAGGGCCCTGGGCACAGGGCTGTAACTAGATGATCTTTGAGGTCCCTTCCAATTTAAGCCATTCTATGATTCTGTGATGTGTGAACAAGAACACTTGTTGCTCTGCAGGTCTTCGTGACAACAGGGGCTCACAACCTGGCCCGTGAAGAATTTTGCTGAGTGTAAAACACCAGATAGGCTTCACTCTATTTGTATTTTTAACATTCTTGTGTTTTGTTGCCTTCAGCAACCACAGCATAATGGAATGACAATTAATCCACTCTTTGGCTTTGAGAGAGAAAGGCATCTAAAGTATGAACAGTCATACACAAGCAGAGCCTAGCTCTGCAGCCTGATTTGCATTACCTCCTTGCCTGCTCTTGAACTGCATGCTAACACAAATAAATACTCTAGGATACACAAATAGCAAGTTGGCCAGCAGCTTCAAGATTTTCTGCAGAGGGAGGGGTTGTTTTACCTGGGCTAGGCCAAGCAAAGCAGTAGGCCACAAGAACAGCTCTTGCAAGTGTGCAGCCAGGCAGGGGTCTAGGCAGAAGTCCTCCAACACTCCAGCCTACTCTGGCACAAGACATATGGGAGAGATTGAGGCCATCACAGATAATCTCTTCGGCTGAGGCCATACCGGGTTTGTTAAATTATATAATTTCACAGCCCACATACAAAGGTGCTTTTTCAAAAAAAAAAAATTTGTAGTCCCTATGTTACTATGTCTCAGGAAAAATGGCAGAAGTGCTTCACTCCAATCGAGAAATCAATTTCCTTTCATGCAAAGGCCGCTCTACACCACTGATAGCATCATGGTAAATAAGGATTTCAGAGTAGTTTACTGAAGTATGCAGAGAGTAAATGAGAATTGTACCCTGAGATAAATTGAAGAATTTATTATACAAGAGTTGCATTGCAGAGCCAGGACTTCAAGCATTCAAGATGTGTTTCCGAGAGCATTACATCGTTAAGTACAGAAGCGCCGTGCAAAAGGATATTAAAAAGCAAACAACAACAAAACCATACTCCTCTTTCCTGTAATTATCACTGTCAGGATATACCCCAAACAGGAATACCCCAAATCAGATCAGAGCTATATTTTCTTGGACACACTACAAACAGCAGGAAGCAGTGGTTTCATTTTACTTGTGTAAGTCTTTCTACTGAGAAAGATTTTTTTCCTGCATTGGTATAAAATGTCTTTTTTTTTATTAAAAATCATACTAGATTTGTGGAACATAATTTATTCCCACAACAGACAACTGCCCCCTTGGCTATGCTGAGGCAATTCATACATCACTTAATTAACAGAAGTAGTTTATGATTGTGAGTGAGATCAGAATCTATGCCAACTCACCAAATGTACAAAACAAATCAAATTTTACTTCTACAGTTCTGTGTTTTATAGACTTGATACATCAATCTCACATCCATGAAGTTACATCAGTGTGAAAGTTCAGGATTCAGAATGCAAACAGGTTTTCGAGAAGAGACAAAGTTCATACTTCGTACTACTTTAAAGAAAATGCTGAGCCAAGACCATCTCTTGCAAATTCGGGCTTCTACTCATAACATCTTTTCTGAATAGGAGATGAATAATACTTGAATCCCCCTGCAGTGACAACCATACTCTTATTAAACCCAGCTGATTTTTCCCCACACAGAAACCTTTATTTATGTGCAACGATCAATACACTGGAGTGAAGACTGAATGATCAACATAGTTTGCTCCTTCCGTGTGTGGGGTCCAGCCTTTAATTACACCATAACATGCTATTTCTTGATCACTACAATACAACATTAAAAAATCTGAACTTAATGAGATCTGTTACGTTTTATCTGAGCAGCAATTTCACAAAGATTTTCTTTGAGGTTGAGGGTGAGGGATTAATCCCCAAAAGATGCAGACTTATTTTGAAGGTATAGTACTTATGTAATGTTTGTACTGATTTCATTACCACTTGTGAGAGAGATGAGGCAGTCCTCCTCCTCTTCTCCAAACATCTGGAGCTTACAAGCTCCAGAGTTCAACCAATCTCCTGCGGAACTAACTCATCTAGGGTGAAGGGTGGGTGGTGGAAACTTGTGTAGATGAAACAACAGAGCAGCTTTCTGCTGGATCAGATCCCTGTGCTGGCTTGCCACCTGACCAGTATAACTCCATAACTGGCACAAGGGAGGCAGGATCACCCTGTGAGGTATCAGTTCAAAGCATGCTAAACCCTCAGGTACACTAGCTCTGCCTTTTTCTGGTAGGAATAGTGATTTTTAATCTTCTTCCAGCTGTGGATTTCACAGAAGAGCTGTGAACATCATCCACAGATACAGGTGAATGCAGAGCAGACATTAGCCCGCTCTGGCTCTTTGGAATTAACCCTCTGATGCCTCAAGTGTCTGTTAGTATACTGGAATACAGTATTATATGCTTTCATCTTTTCTTCAGCATGCAAAGGTGCCCCATGGGCAGAAAGGATGCACACCTATCTGCTTTGCCGCCTCCTGAGAGCTCCACCTCCCCACAACTCAGGAGCCTGCATGCTCCCAGCTCTGACACAGCATAAAACTGCCCTTGTATGGCACCCAGGCACCTCACTCAACTTGGCCAACTCTTCCTGTTTCAGCGAAATAAACATTTTATCTCTGGGAGCAGTGAAACCTCACTCCAGATTGGTGGGGGAATTTAGGAGCACATTTTCAGCTCTCAGATGCATCACTTCTGGGCACAAATTTATGGCCAAGCATATTTAGGTTTGCTATCAGAGAAACAACCAAACAACAGTGGGAAAACAAGCAAACTGAAGACTCTTTGAAAAAGTATTTGAAATGCATTAAGATAGGTGGAATTAGGTCACATGGGAAAAACATTAGGTACATTTAGGTCTATCTCTGAGTAGCACAGTCAGATGAGATAACTCAATTTAACAAAAAGAAATAAGAACAAAAACAGCAAAAATATGATGGAAAAGTCTAATATAAATTTTACATGCTCATTTTCTACAGAAAACTTGTGAACATCTGTTATTTCTTTTAATGATAGAAGAGGCAACCCCAAAAGAGAGGGAGAAGTATAGCTATGTTCATAGTGGTAGTACAACATTTTTCCATGTAAAAGGTCATATGCGTACTACTTAACTAGAGGTCCACTAGTGTAATCAAGACATGAGCTTTTACTACAAGGTATTCATCTTGTACCAGAGTTCACATAGTAATGATACAGTGTATCAGCCTAGATGCTTTGAGGATGGAACTAGTAAATAACACAAATACAAAGCACTGGACCACATTCTCAGACACAATAAAATCAAGCTGCTGCCATTTACCAGTTCAGTCTCAACTCTACAGAGATGATAGTACGTGTACAAAAAGCCAGGGTAAAAGCTCTGTATTTGGCTCTAACTAATTTCCTAGAGTATCCAGCAACATAGCCACAATGTTATATTTACACAGGCATCCATTTAATCAAGCATAATATTACTAGATAAAAAAAACTAAATAAAACAAACTTATGACTGAGACTTAACCCAAAGTTTAAAGCAGGCATGTTCAGCATACAGCCCCATGCTGCCCTGGACAGCTAGTAATGCAGCCCCACAGGATTGCAAAATTTTAACATTATTATGTATTTGAATTAGTGTTTCTGCCAATTCCAGGAGTTCCTTTGAAGTACGGATGCTGATTATAGGGACATCATTTACTTTTCTGAAGTAAGGTGGCTAAGTCAAGGTAAAAAATGCTAAAAAGATTTTGTGATCTGTGAAATGATGCCAAGTTACAGAATCCAAAGGAAGATTTGTGCCAGAAATTGAAGATGAAAACTGGCTTACAGATTTAGCATTTTTGGTGGTCTTGAACGCTTATTTGAATGAGTTAAACATGCTTTTTCAAGGTAAAAATGCTATGTTTCAAACCATAACAGCATTTGAAATGAAGTTTAAATTATAGGAAGCTCAAGTCATGACAAACAATTTTATGCATTTTGATACATTGGCTAAACACAGTCCTGTGAATGGCAAAAAAAAAAGCAGTTTCCCTTTCCATTTTGATAAATGAATTTGAGAATAAGCTTCAAAATTTCTGAAAAATAATCAGGTTTTTTTGTACACTTGCAACTATTTTTAAAATCAACAAATACATTACCTGTGGATTGCCAAATTGAACATACTAAGTTGCAATCAGCCAAACTGCTTTTGAAGACATTGGGGTCCATCACTACTGGTCCTTTAAGTACTACCTCCTGAAAGTACAAGGACAGGCAATTCCAGAACATCAGAAGCCAATTACATGGGGCAGGAGGCCAGATTGTCTGAACAGGTATCTACTTTTAGAGCTTAGGTGGAAAAAGAAAGTGCTGGCAGTAGGGTAAGGCAATGTGGGAAGACTACAGGGATGGCCTTTGCCTTGGAGGAAGAAAAGTCATGTGACCAAAGCACAGTTAGAGTTGAAGCTGGCCAATACTACGGGGACAACAAAGGTCTCGGTTTGTTTTTTTTTTTGTTTTTTTGTTTTGTTTTTTAAATATGCTAACAACAGAAGGGGGGCCAGAGAGAACATTGGTTCATTACTTGGTGAGAATGGTTACCTTACAAACAGGGGCATAGACAAAGGAAAGACTTCTAAGATTTTTTTTGCCTCTGTCTTCAACACCGATGATAGGTTCTAGCACCCCAGTGCCCCAAGCCAGAAGACCCTGACTGCAGTAACAACCAACCCCCAGACAGCTCTGAGCTTATGCAGGATTTGCTGCTACACCTGGATGAATATAAGTCCATGGGGCCCAATGGGATTCATTCCTGGGTACTCAGAGAGATGGCTGATGTCATCACAAGAACTCTCTTAATTATTTTTCAGTGTTCTTGGGAATGTGGAGAGGTCCTAGCTGACTGCAAGCTGCAAACATTGTTCCGATTCTCAGGAAGGGCAAGAACAAAGACCCTAGTAATTAAAGGCCTAACAGTCTCACTTCGGTGCCTGGTAAAATTATGGAGAAAAGTGTGCTGGAGTTATTGAAGAACACCTGAAGGATAACGCAGTCGTTGGTCACAGCCAACACAGGTTCATGAGAGGAAGGTCCTGTTTAACTAACCTAGTTTCCTTTTATGACAAAGTCACCCATGTAGCTGATCATGGGAAGCCAGCTGATGCTATCTTTTTGGATTTCAGTAGAGCTTTCAGTGCTGTTTATCCCAGTATCCTTCTGGACAAGATGTCCAGCATGCAGCTAGACAAAAACATAATGTGATAAACGAACAACTGGCTGAGGATTCAGGCCCAAAGGGTTAGAGTAAACGGTTGGCTCACAGCCAATCACTAGTGGGGATCCCCAGGGCTCCACTTCAGAGCAAGTTCCCTTTAAGAAGTTTTCATGAACAACTTGGATGTAGGACTGGAAGGTGTTTTGAGCAAGTTTGCTGACGATACTAAATTGGAGTCAACGGCTTCTACCATCGAGGATGGAGAGGCCTTGCAGAGAGATCTAGACAAATCAGAGAGATGGGCAATCACCATTTGTGCAAAGTTTAACAAGAGCAAGTGCTGGATTCTGCACCTGGGAAGGGGCAACCCCAGCTATACCTACAGACTGGGGATGAGACACGGGGGGCCTTGATCAACAACAAGTTGAACATGAGTCAACAGCATGCCCAAGTAGGCCAACCACATCTTGGGGTGCATCAAGCACAGCACTGCTAGCTGGGCAATTGAGGTGATCATCCTGTTCTGCATTGTACTGCTGTGGCCTCACCTTGAGTATGCAGTCTGAGTAGCCGCAGAACAAAAAGGACATAAAACTATTGGAGAGTGTCCAAAAGGGGGCTACAGAGACAGTGAACTGCCTGGAGGAGAAGATGCATGAAGAGTGGCTGAAGTTCCTTGGTTTGTACAGCCCAGAGAAGAAGAGAGTGAGGGGAGACCTCATTGTGGCCTCCAGCTTCCTCACAAGGAGCAGAGGGGCAGGCACTGATTTCTTCCTCTGGTGACCAGCAACAGAACTCCAGGGAACAGATTGAAGCTGAAAGAGGGGAGGATCAAAGCTTACTAAGAATTGCAACCACTTCCCTCAAACCAGACACTGATGCATTAATTTCACAAAAACAAGATCAAATGTCCCACTGGTTTTATGCTTTTGTTGTCCACTTTTTTTAATGTTTAAGTTATAAAATATAGCTAATGTACACAAGTAACAGAAGATCTTCTTGTATTTTTTTTTTGTGGCCCAAGACAATTCCTCTTCTTTCAGTGTGGCCCAGTGTAGCGATCAGAAGGACTAACGCGATAGTGTAGCCATCAAAAGGACTAATGTGATGGAAATAGCGTTACAAAAAGGTGGAAGGAAAATACAGCGCTCACCCGGATCAGAAGATTTTGGGCTCGCAGGGAAAGGCTCCCACCAAGGAGGTATCACCAGGGAGAGATCCTTCCTCAGGGGCAGTCAGCCCTTAAATGAGGCCTAAGAGGGGTGGAGCCAGGCTAGTTGCACTTCTAGTTGCACAGGTGAATTGCCTTCACCTGTGCTCCCAGGGCTGACTGGGTTTTTCCTCCAGGTGCTCAATCAGTGGTTCAGGCCATGACTCAGCAGTTCCCATACACCCAGCCAAGCCAGAAGGTTGGACACTCTTGGTTTAAAGTTAAACAATCCTCCCTACACTTGGAATAAACACTCAAATTTTCTTTCAAGGTCTGGAGTTGTTTTGGCAAAGAAATTATTTTGTAGAGAAGTAGAACTGAGGTTTGGTATTCAGAGAGAGCGGGTATGCAAAGATGCAACCATCTGCATGCTGGAAAATTCAATCATTCAAAACTTGAGATGAGCAGAACTATAAAATTTCACCATCAGAAAAATATCCTAGTTGTCCTCCTTGCCTGCAGAGAAATTCACTGAACGCAATACTAAAAGTTTCACAGTTTCTATGCAAATTTTTGTCACTCTATATGACAATAATTTCAGCATCCCTTGATTGATATGCTTTGACTTAGTGTGTTGAATTTCTCTCAGGTTTCATTTCTAATTGATCTCAGCATTCAGCAGCACCTTCTAGTGATGCCAGGGTGCTGCTTCCAGGCTCTCTTGCCAAGTTATTCAGAGGGAAAACTGCACTACATCATGGGCATTTTGCTGGGCTAGATAGCCCCCGAAGTTCAGTCCCTCTTTTCATACTGTTTCTCCTTCTCCTCATCACTTGCAGGCTGGCAGATTTTACAGTTTTGGTGGACTCTTAATTCAAACATTTCCCTCATCTCTTCAGTAGCTCTTTTCCTAGATAGCCATATTAAATGAAGGGTTATTTGTAGGCTCATCACACTGTCATTTCAAAATACTTACTTGAAGTCATAGCTGAGGCAGCAAAAGCTTTTTCAAGATGGTTTTAGGTGTAAGAATTTAAACAACATACTGCTAGCCTACCCACCTCTGATTACTGTCATTTCTGACAGTTATTAAGTGACAAAAACATCTGAAAGCAACAAGCAATTTTGTGTTCCACCTGACTGCTCAGTTTGATGATTTTTTGAAAATGCCCTTTGAAATATGGAGCAAGGATGACAGTTTGTGAACACACTCTGTATCTCTGGTTACTTGGCCAGGCAGACTTTCATCTAGTGATACGTCCACCCTTCCAGGTGGTACTCTTTGCCATAAGGACTTCCAGCCCTGTGCAATACAGGGTGACTGTAAGACCACCCTCATCCTGCATGTGGAATTTCTATCCAAAATGCAGCATGGAAACCAGCTGGGGGGCTGAAGGGGAAGGCAAAGGTGTATCATTAGATATCTCCAAGGTAAATAGAATAGCAAGAAATAGGCAGCAAGAGGTCTGAAGTCTGGGTTTTGTCAGGTATTGTCACGGTATTATCTAAGGGTCTGCGTCTGTGACAAGGGGAACAGGCCCGAAAGAAAAAAAACGAGAAAAAAGAGGTAGGAAAGGAAAAAAAATTGCCGGCGGTAAGGGCCAGTCCCCGGGCGGTCCGGTGGCTAAAGCGGCAGAGAAGCCGCGGAGCCGCCACCTGGGAAGACAAAGGGAAAGAGAAAAACACAGCGGCACCAATCTGAGGAGGAACAACCAACTTTACTAAATATATCAAAATGAGGCTAGTAGAATTATATTAGAGAGTTTACAGGCTGAAAATCTTACACAGTAAACTGCAGGAGAACCACGTGCTTTCTCCGCCGGGCAGGAAGGAACAGACCCCGCGTCTCCCACACGGCTTCACCACCCCCCTCTAACGCAAAGACCCCTGGGGAGTGCACCTCCTCCCCTCCCCCTCAGAGGGCCACACCAAAAAAGGTAGTTTGCAGTAATCAGGGAATTAACTCTTTAACTGCCCGTACCTTACATGATGTAATGATGTGGAATACCGACAACAAAAAAAATCACAAAACCATAACAGGTATATTTAATTATTTTTTGGATGGATTACACAATTAGTGCGTGAAGGGAATACAAAAGATATGTGTTTAGATTTCAGTAAACTATTTGATAATGTGTTCCATGAAACCATCACTGGGTAAACTGGTCCAAATTGGCCTGGAAAAAGAATTACTAATGTGTGGGCTGCAAACTGGCTAGAAGACTGAAGCAAAGAGTAATGATAAACAGCAATTAATCAAACTAGAAGTAGTGAGGATTTTCTTCTCTTTCCTGAAGTGTTAGTACCAGCACTATTAATCCAAATTCATTATGCGATCAAGGATGAATGAATGATCTTTGCACAAATGAAATTCACAGGTGATAGTAAACTGACTTCTTCCTATGGCCTCAGGTTCTGGAACCACAGATTATGGAAGCGTTTTCACATACACAACAAACCAAAGTGATAAGCTTCGAAGTAAGGCTTCAGTGTTCAAATGCAAGATAAAGTGTTCCGTTGTTTTTGAGCTTATGCGTTTTGAGTGACTTTTGCATACAGCATATTAAGGCTCAATGCTGGCAGCATCAACTGTTACACCAGGATGCCATCTAACAACTTACTACATTACTATCTTATCAAAACACTATCTAGTTACTAGTATTAGTTATCTACTAATACTGAGCAGATGGTGTAGGCCTCAGCCTACCAGAAAGGACTTTGGCATTATATTTAAGTATTAAGGGCAGGACACCTTATCTTGCACAATACCTCACACTAAATTTAAATTTTAAGCTACTCTTCTAGTTTTCTTTCCTCTATTACTCCCTAGCAAAGATGAAGCATTAGAAACTTATGAAGATGATGACTAAATGGGATGACTCTCAGAGGGAATTGTGCCTTCATAGGCATAGTAGGGGTCCATAGATGTTAGCAAGAACATCAAGTTACCCCTTGTTCCCAACAGCTGATGAACAGCATGCTTCCATGAAGAACTTTTTTTTTTTGTCTTTCCCTGGTCAGCTACAGTTTGAAGGAAGATATGGGTCACCACACAGGGCTCTACACAGCACAAAAACCTCTGTCACTTCTGGTCATGCTGACATTCTCTGAACACAGGCAGTCTGCTGACCAATAGAACTTTTGAAATCTTTATGATCAGTTGTCCTGGGAAGCAAGAGAACTACTTCTGTGAAGTTCTTTGTAATACCAAGCAAAGTACTATTGGGAATACCACTAATCATATACAATAAAAAGTTGACTCACCTCACTGGAAATGAGGGTCTCTGGCTGTAAAGCACTCCTCCTCAGAAAAGAGCCTCCATCCAGGAGACATTCTCCCTTCAGACACTAACCCTTAAATGAACCTGGGGGGAGAGAGAGACACAGCGTCTACTACTTCTGGTCATGTAGAAAGCACAGGTAAATTGTTTGCACCTGTGTTTCCTGGGTCAGTCATACCCCTTCACTAGGTGCTCAATCATCAGTTCAGGCTGTGACCTAAAAGTTCCCGTACAATGATGAAGACCCAACTTCTAAGATCAATGGGGTAGGAAAACTTCCTGTTGCTGCCAGAATAGTTAGCTCTTGCAAAGTCCTTGATCTCTCCCTCTCCTCCATAATACCCTCTTCCCATGCCTTTGCTTTGGGTTTTTCCTGAAGGTTTTTTTAATATAGTCCTGAAAAACCTTTTGAGCTACGGTGGGGTCATTGGGAACAAATGGATGGTGAACTGTTTCAAGCTCATCACTTTTGTTCAATGGCTTGTGATTTGCAGTGGACTTCCTTGGTGATGCAGGCTATCCTTCCCAATCCTGTGCTGTTTTAGAGCAATTTTCTTGCCTGCTTATAAAGTACCATCCCTCTTAATAAGGCTCTGTAGAGTGTGGGACTTCCTCAGTGCAAAATGTTTTCACAACAGTTACTCTGCTAGCACTCCCCTCAACATGCTTTGTTTTTTTGTTTTTTGGGTTTAAGTCTTTAGGTAAGAGTATTTTATGACGTTCGGGTGGTCTCCGACACTGTGTTCCTTCACCTAGTCTCCTTACCTTACCCAGATTACTGCCAGATTTCTTAATTCTCCCTTGTGCCTACTGAGTTGATGCACTATTTCTGGGCTAGTACCATGCTGCAGCCTGTCAAAATGTGATGGAAGATGGCCCTGAACCCTTCCTCGACTTAAACTGCAGCTGTCATTTTCCATCAGTGCCTGCTGTTGTAGCTTAGCTCCTGTCGGCACAGTACCACATAGAGAGTTTAAACTGTGCTTTTTGCTGTAGGTCTCCACTTTTCACAGAACTTACACTTTTAACTCTCCATTCATTCCACCCCCCCCCCAAAAAAAAAAAAAAAAAAAAAAAAAAAACCAACAAACGTTGAGCTTCCCTTTGCTCCTCTAACTTTTCTCCTGTGGTTCTGTTCTCTTTGCTTAAGGTTCCCAGCGATCATCTACACTCACATACACTGCCACACACATTGCTTTCACCTCAACAGCCTCCTATATTAAGCCTTCATTATTAGAAGAAAACAAAAGATTCAGAAGAATTTCCTCCTAGGCTACCAGTGTCAGATGATAAGTATTTCAATAGGATATGGCTAGCAGCAACTTCTTCCCAGCATGAGATTCCACTCTTATGGTGACACTTCATCAACACTGGCTGGGGAGCACTGTGCCAAGTAGGGCTGTTAACCACATCCCAGGCTCCCATTAGGGTACTGGACACACATGCGGCATTACAATGAGATGCAGCAGGTGGGTCTGAACTGGGGCAGGGGGTCCAGAGAAGAAATTAGATGGTACCATTCAGCATGCTGAGCAGAAATCACAGGACACCAGATATATTGCCACTGACAAGTTTCTGTAAGAACCAAGGAAGAGAACAGCATGGAAAGGTCTGAGGGACAGTGATGAGGCTCTGCTATGCTTTATTAGGTGCATTTTCCCTGTATAAGGATCAGTGGAAGAGAAAGTGCACATTTGTTGGAAAGTGCCCACAGTGGACTTGCCATGTCCCATGTTCCATCAACTCCTTTACCCTTCTTTTCCTCACCCCTTTAATTTACATGTATTCATCTCACTGATAAAATAAAAACAGGACAAAAACTCTTCCAGAGCAGAAGCTACCTCTCTGGCTTTGTATTTGTCTACGTAAGAACTACCTTAGTCACAGTATTGCATTTCTTTTTCAGTATACCGCAAGATAAATGTTTCTCAAGTCTAAATCTTCTCCACAAGGCCATAATGCACATAGATCTATACAAACAGAGTGACATGCCTTGGCAGGCTGACATCTGCCCAAGGCTGGCTTCACTGTCTAAAGCTGTTAAAATCACATAATATTTTCCCTCTGGCCTTCTGTCTGCTGTAAGCACTTCATAAAGCAGGTAAATGCAGTGAAAGCCTTAACATATTTCTCCTTGCATCTCTCATGTTGCTGCGAAGATGGAGTGCAGGTCTTCCCTAACAGAAAATAGAGCATAACCTAGGTCTTCTTGTTGGCACATTGTTGTGAGTACCCACACATCTGACTCACAGAAGTGCCCACTGTCTAAACTGCTGCACAAACACATATCCAGGCAACAATCTTTTCTCCAGCAACCTTGAAATATCACAGACAAGAGGCAGATGAAGCAAAGCAGAACAACAAAGGGACACAGTCAAGCCAGTTCAGACCAAAGACATGGCTAACGTGGTATGTTGTCTACAGTTATGCCTTGCTTGCTTTTTTTTTTTTTTTTTTTGCCCCCTTTTTCTCTCTTAGCATCAGGCCTGAGTTTGGTGTTTCTCTCTGTTCCCACTATGCTCACCCTAGAGCCCACACTGGCAATGTCCCAAGCAGCTGTGACACAGGCCTTTTTCAGTGAGGCTGAGCATAGCTGGACATAACCCTGCTACCCTCCCCTGTCCATTTATCTGAATGTTACTTCCCCCATTGTGAGCCCATGCTGCTCTCCCCTTCACACACAAATGTCCATGTTGGCAAAGCCCCTTGGCAAATGGGGTAAAGAGTGGCCAGCTGTGTACATTCTGGCCTTCCTCTTCCCTCCTCAGAAAAACATTCTGCACTTCACTCAGGGTGGTCTGGCCTGGATATTACAAGTGGTGTTCCCTTTCAGGGCACCAGGCTCCTTATGTCCACTTGTACAAGAGTGGACAGTGAATGGGGCCACTGAAATGGGTCAGTTGCTAATGCATTGTTTGGCTGTTCGTATTTTTTTTCCCCTCATGGGTGGAAGAATTACTTAAAGAATAGGGAGGGAAGTTAAGGAAACAGGTGAAGAAAAGCAAACAAACATACAATAAAACACCAAAAAAAGAAAATAACACTGATGTCCTCATGGTCCACAGGCAAAAGCCAAAGCGCAGTTACTGCAAGGAAACATGAAAGAGATGTAAGAACAAGACAAGTGTACATGATTTTTCCCCACATATGCTCCTGTTACTGTCCTGCTCAGGACACAATGGCAATCAGTGTGCCTGGATGGGCTCACTGTCCCATGCCTGCCAAAAAGCTGGCAAACTTTACTGAATCAAGCCTCATAATATGCCTGAGATGGGCATAACTAGAGATAGCTATATCTGCTTTCCCTGCAGACAGAAGGAAGTTCTGTGATCAGCACGTGTCAGAGTTGGAACCACCTGGGAACTCCTGATCCATTCTCAAGCTCTGACCATAGAAAACAGGGCTCCCATTAGAAGGGAACATTCAAGTTATATGGCAGATAGAAACATAAGCATTGGGCTGAGATATAGTATTTCCCTTTCTGTCATGTTTAAGATTAGTTCATTGTAGAGCATCCTCTCTCAAGCCTATAGGGAGAAGCTTGGAGGCTCACAGGTAAAACAGATTGAGTTATATCTTCCTTTGCTTCAAGCGAGTACAAGGATTTTCATTGTCTGCAATGCTAGCAACATTGCATTGTCCAAAAGACCTCGTTCACTTATCAGCTTTCTTAAAAATCTTTTGCTCACAAGCCTGCTTGTGTGCAAACACAAAAACTTCAACTTTAACTGATATCAGCCTGCAGCTGTTCAGTGACAGGACTCAAAAGCTATGGATATGAACATGGGAAAATCCACCCAAAGCAGAAGGAAGACACAGTGAGCAACAGCTGCATGACAAGAATACGCTGCTTTTGTAGTGTGAGGGAAAAAAAAAAGTTTCAGTTACAGTAAGCAACAGAAAGAAGTTGTCGGCAAACATTACTACTGTGATTCAGTTCAGAAGAGAAGTTATTTCTCCTTCTAACTTTCTCAGATGCTCTGATTCTCTTCTTTAACTTTATCTGATGCTCTTCTAGACATCTGATCTTTTGAGTCAGATGTTTCTTTTCAGGTACTGCTCTAACACTGGAAAGGCAGTGCTACTCCAGGTTGTATCTCAAGACCCTGGACACTGCTTTACATCCTATAGCCTCCACTTCATATTGGTAAAATAGAAATTATGTTTTCCTAACCCACAGGTCATTCTGAAGCACCTGTTCCAAAATGATGATCTCTCCCAGTGAGTCCTAAAAATAAAAGTTTGAATACCCCCACCCAAAGAAAAAAAAAAAGTAAGAAAAAACAACCAACCCACAAACAACAACAAAAACAGTTTATGTCTGAACATCACAGCAGCTGCTCAGGAAAAAGACCCCCTAGTCCACTGGGCAGAACCTAGGGAACCATGTAAAACGATGAGGGGATAACAACATTGCTCAGGAACTTCCTGTTCAAAGTTGCTATTGCCATATCAAGATGACGTGAATACCCAGGTGAGAGTTTCAGCATAAAGAGACAGTAGCATAACAGAGCTTTCCTGGAGGTACAGATTTGCAGCTTCAGATATGAGGAATGAGTAGAGCTCACAACCAAGAACAGAAGCAAGAGAGGAGAAAGTAGAGGTGATCCAGAGGTTCTGAGGAAGGAGAGCAAAATGGAACATACACTAGGGATTTTCTTAGTGAATAAGGCAGTTTAGTTACATTTACTAGTAAAACCCACATCCTCTGCACCATATTCTGAACTATGCATATGGGGTTATGTCAATGGACAGCAAGGACCTATCAGTTTCTTGCCTTTTTTGAATACTGAGAAAACTTCAAGGCAATAGACAGGTCTCTGCCTAAGAGACCTTCCCTCCCACATCAACAGGAGTTTTGTCCCGGTAGTAACTAACACAGACGATGTGACTTCCACTATGTCTATCAAGGCAACCTCATCAGACAAAAACTACCTGCATGGGAGTGGTAGGGGCTTAAACCCAAAAGGATTGCAAGTAGAGCTTTAAAGATGTTCACTGCCTCATTGCACAAAGACAAGGAGCTGGTCCCTGAGGTCTCTGGTCATTGCTATGCATGTAAATGCCTAGCAAAGCCTCAACCATGGCAACAGCTCCTCAGCAGTCGGGGTACCACGGGGTGGTAAGGAGCTCATGGGTAAAGAGGGTTTCACACCATCTACAGACTCTTTCTTCTGTGTTTTCAGAAGCCATGAAGCACCTGGCAACAGACTGAGGACTCTGGCTGTAATTGCTACTGTGAAAAGGGGTGCAGACTTTTAAAAGGCTCCATATCACTGATAATATTAAAATATACACACCTTTTTCATTTGTAGCATGCTGGTGCCAAGATATTGCATTACAGGAATAAAATACTCAATTTCAAAAAGAGAAGGCAAGGGAAAAAAGCAGGTGATAGAACCACATTCGGATGGTCATTAACATTACATGCAACATCATATTTTAACCTAACATATTTTTAAGCTAATTAATTTTCAGACATGGGGATGTAATTGACACAGATCAGAGTAGTAAAATATCTAAACTATTTACCTGTGAGAATAACTTATAATGCAGCAGTTTTACAAAAGGAAATTAATAAGTAAAATTGTTTACTTCAGCAAAGGACATTTATCACTTATTTAAACTGTCTTCATAACATTCAGTGTTTGACCACGTTAAGAAAACCAAAGTCAACAGATGTAGTGAATATTTCATAGTTCCTGGAATGCAAAGGGGACATCCAAAATACTGTATCAATGGTTATTTAAACCAGAACACTGGTGAAACTAGTATTTCCTTACAGATAGTTTTTGGTGTTTTTACAGAGGAAATAAGCCATGTTCTAAGGGAAAACCTAGCTTCTCTTCCGCTTAAAAAAAAAAAAAAAAACAAAATGACCTACTTTCACAACTCAGAAAATCTCTACAGATCTGAACAAAAATGAGAAGCCCTACTTAACCCATGACAAATTGTCCATTAACACAATTATTCATGTGGCTTCCAAAACAAAATTCCATACTGATGTAGCACCCCAGAAAATATCATGCTCTTCCACAGAAATATATATACCCTGTTCATTTCAGCAAACTATTCAGTGCACGTCCATATAGTTTTCTTATTAGAAATGAAAAAAAATCATTACACTTGCATTAAAGATACAGCTGCTTGTGGGAATAAATTTCAGGATTATCTAGCAGCTCACAGGAACTTTAAGACAACCAAGACATGAAGTACCCTTCCGAACACCACACAAAAGACAAAATTTGCTCTAAAGGTCTTCCTCTCTTCTTCCCTGTTTGTAAAGACCTGGGTGCACTACATACATATAATAAGTATACAATATTTTCTTCAGTGTATACAGAAAAGAAAATAGAAGGGAAGTTAAACAACATATTTGTTTTGATAAGAGAAAAAACATATGTATTAGATCAACAATGAAATAGTGCAAAGTCATATAATTACTTTTAAAGGAAAGTCTGTGACAGCAAGATGCTTCAAAATTAGGGATCAGCTGAAGATTTGGGGACAGAGAGTCTTTTATTAATCTTTCCTTACAATCTGGAAAGAAAATAAGATTGCGCATTTAATGTTGAAGCCATCTATGAACGATGAATTGATAAAAACAACCCAAAGGCAAGGAAATCACACAATGGGATGCAAGAGGTTAATGATAGCAAAGTAAATTTTAAGCAGGAAAACGCAAACTTATCCAAAAGCAGAGCAAGAAAAAAAAAAAGGCAAAAATATTATGTTGAAGTGAGTACCTTTCATACTATTGTTAATGATAAAAGAGATATCAATTGTCCATACCTGTAATTCATCAGAACTATTCTTGCTCTTTTAAGTCCCTCCTCCAAAAAAACCTTTCTCCCACACTACTTAATAAAAACAAAATAGACTTTATGCAAGTTTCTGCATACCAGGGGCCCAATCCTATGAAAATGTCAAGTGCTCTCTATTTCAACTGATTTCCTGGCTTGTAGGAAGCACCTGTGACAGCCTTATAATATCATCATAGAGACAATCAAATCTGAAGTATTCACTGGAAAGCATGCGGCACTCCTGCAAGGTAAGGCTGTGGCACTTAAGGAATACAAAAATTTCCCTGTATCCCATATAGTGAGAAAAATCATAATTCTAGACCTCTAGCTGAAACAGAAATTTTCCTTCTTCTAGGAAAAATTGTAAGATTCTGCCCCAGTTACGTGTGTGCCTGTGTTACCACGGATTATAGGTTCTACACAGATTCACAGATTCAATAATTATAAGGCCAGAATACATCATAGGCATCATGAATCTGATTTTTCTGTAACACTGGTCATAGAACATCGTGTAGTAAAGCTTACTTCCACTCTGGTTGCTCTTTGTTGTAGAATACACTTTCTGGGCTTTAACCCCACCTAACTTCAAAGACACAGCCCTAAATTAAAAATGGAAGAATTAATTAAACTTGCAGTTTACTCTCTTGTTAGTCTCAATGTGCCACTGTGTCTTCTACTTTCCTAAATTTTACTACTTTTCTCTTAACTTGCCTAGATCATGTTCATGTCAGACCTCGGAATGTACTTGGGCTAACAGTGATGAATTTACAGTCTTCAAGACTAAAACATGATTTCCAGGTATGTGATCATTCTTGTAGTTTTTTGTTTCGGTTTTTTTTTTTTTTTTTGAGTCCTCTGCAATCTCACCTATTAAAGATGTTTACACATGGAGTTGAGCACTCCTTGTACTGTGCACTGCACAAACACATTTTATAATTACTACTCTGAAAAAGTTAAAACTAAGGAATGAGAAAGGATAATGAAGAAACTGAAGGGAGTGAAGAATTAAAAATATGTTAAGTCATCACCTACTAATGCTGTAACTGTCACGTCTGCATAAAATGACCCTGTAAAAACAAGTATTATTACAGGACATATTTCACCTGCTTGGTGATTATGTTGTTTGAAGGGGCAGTTAATGATAAAGCTCCAACTAGACAGATCTGTAGCACTGAAAATTGCACTTACAGTTGGAAATAACTCCTTGAAAATACATAGGCAATGTGCAACAGTTCCTGTAGTATCCAAGTCCCTTTCCAACCTTTAATCAGAAACCAAAGGAAAGAATGAATTGTATCACTTTGTTCCCACTGAATGCACAACATTAATTTTACAATTAAACAGATAATAATCAGATATTAAAGAAAAAGGGGGAAGAAAAAAAGAAAATACCAAGATAGGCTGTTTCCAGTGACTGCAGCTGGACTAATTTTCTTTCAAATCTAATGCATATTTTATTATATATGGTGTTTGCTTCTGGGGCTTTCCTCAGCATGGAAAGTAGAAATAGATTCATCTGTTTCTGGTTTTGGTTGTGGGGTGTTTTTTTTTTTTGTTTTTTTTTTTGTTGTTGTTTTTGCCTTCCAGTCGGTTTCACTTTCAGATTCTCATGTTTCACACTCTAGTCTTCAGGTTTCAAGGGGAATACTTATTTCCAAATAAGTAAGGGAATACTTATTTCCAAAAAACAAACAAAAATCTTGTGTCCACCCAGCGTGCACGCACCATGTCTATTGATCTGTGGTTCAAGCACAAAGCTTGATACGATACTGTCCTCTGAAGCATCTTCAAGAGATTTTGGGGGATTTTCCAAAGAAAATAAATAAGTGGGAGTAATGACGAATTAAGGGTATATGAATAATAATAATAATGAAAGAGCAATGGTGTTTTGCAGCGCTCTCGGAGTGACACTGATAAAACAACACTATTTGTTACTGACATGATGAGAACTGATCATGAATCGTTTAATCGGGAGTCGTAACACCGAGCTAATCACCTGAAGCGACGAGCTGGGGTCTGTTCGTCCCGCGGACCTGACGCGCTGCTGCACTGCACCGAGAACACGCCGGCAAGGTACAGTTCAGTGACTTAAGCCTTTAAACGGCAAAAGAAAAGGAGGGAAGTGGGTTTTTTTTGTTTTTGTTTTTTGTTTTTTTCCTGGAGGGCGAGCAGTATTTAACATATGGCACTCGGTAATCTCTCCATGTTAAAACATCTGTTGTCTCCAAATGCACCCGGCAGTGCACGTGGACACGGGGAGAACGCGAAGCGGCACCGTGGCACGTACCACGGCCAGCGGCGCCGGTTGGGCACCGCCCCGCCCCACCGGGGCTCCCCGCCACCGTCCCGGGTTCCTGCAGTTGCGGTCTCCTTTCAGCGGAGCGGCGTTTTCCGTTTGCGAACGGTTACTGCCTTAAAAGCCGTCGCACTGGGGAAATATGTTTTTTTTTTTTTTTCCTTCCCCCGACGTGGCTGCAGGTCAGCGACACCTCCACGTGCGAGGTTGAAAGGCTTCTGTGGATTGACTTAGCGTTTTGTATTTCTTTTAATTGTACCCTCCCCACGGCTCCCCAGGTCCCCTCCATACTCTAGACATCACTCCGCTTAGGAAAGTCGGTGCCGAGAAATTAGGACACCCGTTATCCTCCCCCTCGAAACCTGCATAAATCACAATCGCTGCACTGTCGGGCTACAAAGTCAGACGAGAGCCCTTATGAATTTAAGTTTGGAGAAGGAAAACGTGCGCTGGCACAACACGGTCCCTGTTTACTGGAGTAGCCAGGAATGGGAAATGAATGGTGGAAGTTAAACAGCCTTTCACTGCGGAGCTCAACGCGCCGCAGCAGTTCCCAGCTTGCCACTCTCGACGTACAGCGGGACCCCTCGCCGTCGTACAACGCAACCTTGGTCAGGCTAATCCTTGCCCAAGCGCGCAAGGAGCGCTCGTCTTGGCGGATAAAGGAGCCGCACACGGTGCCCGCAGCCGCCGCTGCCTTCCGCCTGTGCCTGAAAGATCCTCGCTTCATGGAGGGGACGAGGAGAGGAGTACATGCAAATTATTTTCTGTGGAAAACGCCGGCAGCCGCGCCCAAAGGGCTCGGCTGCCTGCCGTTTGCCGAGGGGTCGGGGGCGGGGGAAGCCCCACTTGTTTTGGTAGCGAAGGAGAGGGCTGCCTACGGGGCCGTCCCTGCTGCGGTCGCAGAGGGGTCTTGGTGGCTGCACCCCGAAGAAATGCAACCCAGAGGTACGATCTCTCTCCCTCCCTCCCTCTTGTTCCGCTACGGAGGAGCGAGGCCTAGAACAGGGTGCCTTGGCCGCATGCGGATCAGGCGCTGACGGCACGGCCAGGTAACCGGCTGCACCTCGCCCCCAGCCCACTCGTGCTGCTTTCCATATTGGGCAACACGCGTCCTTAAAATCCAATCTGCCCAGTAACAATGAGCGCGCAGCAGCGAGAGCCCCAGAGCCATTGGCTATGCAAATAGCGGGAGGGGAAGCGGCGCTCTAAACTCCGCACTCGCAGTTTTAAGGCGGTATTTCCCCAGCAGCAGGCAGCGTGGGGGAGTGGAGGCGGCTGCCGGCAGCGTGCTTTCCGCACGCACCTCGGGGCCGCCTCCGCGCCCCAGGAGCTCGGCTCCAGCAGCGGGGGGCTCCTTCCCCCTCGGGAGCCTCAGCCTCGCAGTGGGCTGCAGCGCAGGCTTCACAAAGTTGACACATTTTCCTGGCGGCTGCTTTGCGCCGACCAAGAGGTAGGCGAGGCAGCGAGATGCGGGCTGGGGCAGGTGGTTCGTGCAGAAGGCGGACATGAAGTGCGAGCGGTCGGCCCCGTGCCGCGGACGCGTCTGGCGAGCTGTGCTCGGCGGCAGCGGCGAGTACGGATGGCGTGAGGAGGGGTGAAATCCTACGGTGCGGGACTGTCCCTGCCCCCACTCGGCCCCCCCCTTTTCCCCCTGCGACGTTTCCTAAAAGTTGTATCGGTGTGACTATGCGCTGTTAAAGCAGCTCGCCTGCTAGAAATAGAGCGGAGAAAGTAACAGTGTGATTATCGCTACATTTCAGCGTGAAAACGCTGCCGAACGCTCATCCTTCAAGGAGTTCATTTTTTTTTTTTTCCTCTTCCGCGTTTGCCGTTAGGCTGCAGTTAGCAGGTTCTGCCCCCACGGCTGCGTAGTCAGGGTGTATTGGGGGGGGGGGGGCAGGCGCTTGGGGGACCGGGACGTGCATCTGGCACTGACCCAAAGCAGGGTATTTCGTCCACAGACCATATAGTGTCAGTGGATGCCAGGGGGAGCCCATGGCTTCTCAGAAAAGGGGGAAACGGATTTGGGCAGGCTTCTGCAGAAGGAAAGTGTGGAACAGGTTCCGTTCGGCCACTGTAAGGAAAAAGAGAAACTGTCATTCGTGAACGTGTGTCCCTATTCGAGGGCCTCCCGGTTCCTTGTTAACTTACTAAGTTGAAAAAAAAACAAACCAACAGCAGCCCGCGTTTGATGTTACGTCTGACCAGCTGTAGTGCTCCATAATAACGAGAGCTGCCTGCCCTAGTGGTTTGCGTCACTTCGCTTCAACTTTAGGCTAGAAATCAAGAGAGAAGAACGGACGAATTTCGAGGGAGGCAGGAACGGGTTAGAAACGCTGCCGCCCTCCTTTATCCTTCTTCTTTCCCCACCCCTTCCCTCCGCCCTTCCCC
>NW_018363448.1:796200-798273 GCF_002078875.1 Numida meleagris
GATGGGTCGCCTATCTCAGCCAGAGGAGCAGTTTGTCTTCATCACCGTTGAAAGAAGAACTCCAAAAGATCTTAGGCCCGGTGACGTATCACTGCGATGCACCGAAAGAAACAACGGTCGCTCCACCGGAGAAGAGTCCTGTTCAGGAGGGGAAATATCCCATTCCTGAAGACGCCTGGTATACGGATGGGTCCAGCAAAGGCAACCCGAGCAAGTGGAGAGCAGTGGCATACCATCCCTCCACTGACACTATCTGGTTTGAAGAGGGGGATGGTCAAAGTAGCCAGTGGGCAGAATTGCGAGCCGTGTGGATGGTTATCACCGAGGAACCTGGTGACAGTGTACTGAACATCTGCACAGATAGTTGGGCTGTGTATCGTGGGCTCACTCTTTGGATCGCACAGTGGGCCACCCAAGACTGGACCATCCACGCCCGACCGATCTGGGGTGTTGGGAAACATTACATGCCTGGTAGCGCGTAGCTGACTTTTCTCAAAGATTTACGGTATGACCTTAGATAAGAAGTAAGCTGTGTATGTGTGGAATTTACTGCTTGTAGTGCTTTAATTAACAGCAGGTGCTGTGCTCTAAAATAGCCTGGGAAATGATATCGTTTTGAGACACTTTCTTGTGAGACACTTTTGATGTTTGTGGAACACCTATCTTGTTTTGATATGTGTGGGGCACCTGTCTTGTAAACAAGTGTGCTATATAAGAGAGGGCTGCTGCCCTAATAAATTGAAGCTATTTGAACTCACACTGAGTTGCTGCTTCCCACGCGGGCGGGCGGGGGTTTGTCTTTTCCCTTTGCTGACTGTCGGGGTGACCCTGTGTCCAAGTGTTTTCCTACATGGGGCAAGGAGATGTGGTTAGACATATGGACTGTGATTAAACATAGAACCGTACGTGTCTACCACGTTTCTGGACATCACCCCCTGCAGTCACCAGAAAATGATGAGGCCGACACGCTGGCTCAAGTACGTTGGATTCAGAACTCTCCTTCTGAGAACATCGCCCACTGGCTACACCAGAAGCTGCGACATGCTGGACAGAAGACAATGAGGGCAGCTGCAAAGGCATGGGGGTTGCCCATAACTATGTCAGATATCATCCAGGCATGTCATAATTGCGAAGCTTGCTTGAGAATGAGACCAAAAGCCTTGCCGGAGACGACTGCCCACCTTGCCAGAGGACATAACCCCCTCCAGTGGTGGCAAATTGATTATATAGGCCCTCTGCCACGATCTGAGGGGGCCAGATATGCTTTAACTTGTGTCGACATGGCAAGTGGACTGATGCAGGCCTATCCAGCACCAAAAGCAAACCAGGCCTACACCATCAAGGCTTTAACCAAATTAATGGCGGTATATGGGACTCCACAGGTCATCGAGAGCAACCAGGGTACACACTTCACGGGCGCAATGATACAGCGCTGGGCGGAGGAGAACAATATTGAATGGTGATTTCATCTGCCTTATAATCCAACGGGAGCGGGCCTCATTGAATGTTATAATGGCATCCTGAAGGCTGCTTTGAAGACAGACTCTCAGTCCCTGCAGGGGTGGACAAAGAGACTCTATGAAACCCTACGGGACCTGAATGAAAGGCCTAGAGATGGCAGACCCAGTGCCCTGAAGATGCTACAGACAACATGGGCCTCCCCTCTTAGGATCCAAATTACGGGCACCGACAATCGGGTAAGACCCCAAATTGGCAATGAAAATAACCTTCTGCTCCCTGCCCCTGAGAATCTAGAGCCCAGTACCCACAGGGTAGAATGGCCTTGGAAGGTGCAAGTAGGACCAAGGTGGTGTGGCCTACTTGTGCCTTGGGGGAGATTATTGGAGGTGGGAGGCTCGTTAGTCCCTCCAGTGATTGGTACATGGCCTACTGACATTGTGGTCAACAATCCGGTCTTCATTGCTAAGGGGACCATCATCATGTCCTTATGGCAGATCAGGACCCCCCCTTTGGTACCTGATATAGTTATGCAGCCACAGATATCTGGCCAAAGGGTGTGGTACAGACGGCCAGGACGTGCCCCAGTGCAAGCCGAAGTGTTGACCCAGGACA